>NW_007061991.1:0-492 GCF_000164805.1 Carlito syrichta | reverse complement strand
TTGGCTACCCATGGGTGTGGAGATTTGGATCCAGTCAGTGCGGCAGCTGAAGTTTCACTGAGTCACCAAATGCTCCCCGCCTAGTATAGAGTATATACAGGAGAGCTTTGAGAATCAGGGAGGAGAGCACGCACAAAGCCAGTGTATACAGAAACCAATGAAGTGCAGTGCAGCGCAGGCTTCAATAGCGTGTCCCCTGGAAGACCCAGCTTCACCCCCAGTGTAACAGAGGCTTTCCGTGTTTATTCAGCAATGAAAACGGCACAGCCTTGGTAGTCCTTATTAGGTTTAAACGCCATAGGGAAAAACAACTTAGAATTCTCCCCATCCACACATAATGCTCTCCTGCTCGTGACTGTGGAGCACTTGTGTCAGTCATTGCGGCACTGTGTCTTGCAGATTTCTCTCCGTGAAACACGGAGGTTTCACGCTCGTACGCAAAGGCCCTCTATGGAAAGGAACACAAATCAAGGGAAAAGAGTGAGAATGAGG
>NW_007061990.1:0-714 GCF_000164805.1 Carlito syrichta | reverse complement strand
AAAAAAAAAAAGAAGCCTGGATGTTCACCCCCCATCAGCCTCCGTCCTCAGACTGGACAGAGGCTCTGTCTGCCACTCCCAGGCCCCTCTGTCCACACTCATGGCTCAGGCCACGCCGCCCGGGCGGGCTCCTTCCCTAAGCGGCGGTCCTGTGGGCCAGATCCCACCCAGGACCCAGGATCCAGGAGCCACACCTAGCCACGGCAGACCCTTGAGGGCTGGGGTCCCAGTTTCTCTGGAAAGACACAATTTCTGCGTTGGGGCTTCTTTTAGCTCCTGCGCCTTGCGTGTGCCTGGCGTGACATGGAGCCTTTCACCACGCATGGGCACCTGTCACCTGCTCGACAGCCCTAGGAGGTCAGTATCCCCATCCTCATAGGACAGAGGGGAGCCCGAGGGCTCAGGAAGACTAAGTGCCTCCCTGAGCAAGTGGGCGGTACAGCAGTGCTCAGACCCAGGTCGTTCAGACGCAGAGTGCGCCCTGTCTCCCATCCACCTAGCTTTCTGGTTATCTCTCATCTATCTCTCATCTATCTGTTCGATCTATCTATATCTCATCTGGCATCTGTCTGTCCATCCTGTCTATCGATCTCTCTCTCTCTCTCTCTCTCATCTATCTCTCATCTATCTATCATCTAGCTCTTTATCTATCTGTCATCCATCCATCCATCCAGTCAGTGTGTCACTCTGTCGCTTCGACCCCCTGGGCTCAGG
>NW_007061989.1:0-578 GCF_000164805.1 Carlito syrichta | reverse complement strand
GGGAAAAAAGAAAGAAAGAAAGAAAGAAAGAAAGAAAGAAAGAAAGAAAGAAAGAAAGAAAGAAAGAAAGAAAGAAAGAAAGAAAAAGACAACTACAGGCCAGTATACCTGATGAACATAAATACAAAAGTCCTCCACAAAATATTAGGAAACTGAATCCATCAATACATTTAAAAGTTCATTCTCTATAATCAAGTGGCAGTTACCCAGGGTTGCAAGAAAAGATAAGTGCAACACATGCAAAGCAACAAGTGTGATAGAAAAGAAGAGAAACATCGCACAACCATGGCAACAGACACTGAACAAGGACCTGGCAAATTCAGCATTTCTTTATGGTAAAAATAAACTAAAGACCCTCAGCAAATTACATATAGAAGATATGTTCCTAAACACAATAAAAGTAATGTCTGACAAGTGCACAACTAACATCATGCTACATGGGGGAAAGCTGAAAGCTCTTTTCTCTAAGAACAAGACAAAGATGTCCACTCTCACCACTTCTCTTCAATACAGTACTGGGAATTATAGTCAGAGCAATTGTGCAAGAGAAAGAAATGAAAGTCAGCCCAACTGGAAAG
>NW_007061988.1:0-816 GCF_000164805.1 Carlito syrichta | reverse complement strand
AGTCTGGTACCTGGCAATGGAGCCCACCGCCCCCGTATGTCAATACTCTTACCATGGTCCCTCAGAGACTCAGACACAGAGCTGAGGTGGTCATAGGGTCTTCTGACTCCCCATCCCTGAACGTTGCAAATGTGATAAATCAGCCTCGTGCGAGGCCCTTGCTCGTGCCTGACATCTGGACACTAGGCCTCACCAGAAGACTCTCCGTTCTCCACCTCTAGATAGCACCTCTGGCCTTCCTGATTTCTGGTCAGTGGGTCAAGGATATTAAGTTGCATCTGTTTTAGAACCTCCTAACCGTGCCAATGCTACTGTGTTGTTCTGGGTACTTCCTATTTAACAGTATTTCCTTTGGGGATGGGCTTTCGTGGCTGGCACTCTCCTGTGGGAGGGACCAGTGGACACTGGCCCGAGTCCAAGCAGCATAAAGCAACAGGCAAAACTCTTTCCATTGAGCTGTGTTTCCATGGTTGGTGGTCCACCCATGACTGCAGAGGCTGTCTTTTCAAGGGGCTATGCGATTGTTGATGCCATCTGCCCCCCTGCTTTTGAGGCCGAACAAGGACAGGACTCTGCTTCGCTCATGTATTTAACCACCAGATTTTGCAGCGACGGTCCATCTAGAGCCACTCTACAGACCACAACCTTTAAAAACTTACTAAATAGGCAATGTTTTACCATTAGTCTCGCTTTGGACAATAGATGCCAGTCCGCTGTTCATCCACATATGAACAAGACACAGAGAGTGGCCGATTGCAACACTTGCTTCATTCTTTAATAAAAACACCAGTCAGACATAGAAGCTCATGACTGTGA
>NW_007061987.1:0-732 GCF_000164805.1 Carlito syrichta | reverse complement strand
CCTTGTAGAATAACTGTCTGTAGGTGTTCAACCATCTATTTAGTACTTAAAGTAATGTAGCTTCTCCCCAGCACATGATATTGCCTTTTTTCTTTCTTTCTTGAGTCAGGGTCTCACTCTATCACCCCAGCCTGGAATGCAGGGACACAATTACGGATCGCCGAAGCAACAATCTTCTGGGCTGAAGAGATTTTCCTGCCTCAGCCTCCCGCGTAGCTGGGACTACAGGTTTGCACCACCATGCCTGGCCAATTTCTCTATATTTTTTATTTTGTAGAGATGAGGTCTCACTATGCTGCCCAGGCTGGTCTCAAACTCCTAAACTCAAACAATCCTCCCACCTCAGCCACCCAAAACGCTGGGATTACTGGCATGAGCCACCCTGCCTGGATGTTATTGCCCATTTCTTATAGTGGCAATCCAAGAGACCTCAGTGAATAAATTAATAAAAGGAAAAGGAGAAAGGAAGGAGGGAGGAAAGGACAGAATAGGATGAGAGGAAGGAAGAGGGAAGGAGTCAAGGAATAACTGGTTACAGTTGTGTGCTTCTGATGACCCTATGACACCCTATGCTGCCCCAGGAGTGCAGAGAGTTGGGACTTCCATGGGGTCTTGGAGGAGAGGGTATGAGGAAGGAGACATCATCAATCAGCATGTCTGTCTGTCCCTGGTCCAGCATGGGACCTGCAAAAAGAGACGCCAGGTTCTAGTCCTGAATTTATGACACACCTA
>NW_007061986.1:0-823 GCF_000164805.1 Carlito syrichta | reverse complement strand
CCCATTGCTATTTTCTAATGTTATATTTCTGTGCGATCTATAAACTCCAATTTTGTATCACATTGGAGATTTGTTATCAGCAGATAACGCTTCAGTAACAGCATCCTGCTTCCCTTTCTGGTCATGTTCCTTCCTCAGAAGTTGCTCCGTGACACCTTGGTGACTGACTGTCAGTCTGGTATGGCTCCAGGTTCTTCCATACCTGGACACAGCTCTCAAGAGCAGCCTTCACTGGATCAGGCTTAGCTTCTTGATCTCACACCCTCTTCTGTGTACTGGTGTCAAAGAGCTCAATGGAGCTCATTATGGCACAAGAACAAAGGATACAACATATTCACGTCCAAGTGTCTCTATTAATATTCTATGCTATTCTGCAATAGAACTTCAGTCGATGTTTGAACTCCTATGTAGGTTAATTAATCAGGAAACAGGCTCGAATCACTTGACAGTGGAGCCTTCGACCCACTGTGGTTGAAGAAATAGGGAGGAACAGCAAGAAAGAAATTGGGAAAGTTTGACAGGATTGGCCTTCTTTTAAATTATGGGAAATAACATGGAAGATATATTTGAAAGCATTAGAACACTTCACTGAGAATAAAAGACTTCTTTACTTATTTTCAGTAAGCAAACTTTGGATTTTCCCACTGATTTCCGTCCAGTGGTGTCATTAGTCTTTACTTCACTCAGTGTCTTGCGATCATAGGATGACCTTGTGTCGTTGTTCCCTGTATCATCATGCACAGCATTTCTCCTTTATGTTGATCATTCTTGTTATGAAAAGAGAATCTGTTGTTTTAAAATGACTATGATAGAAATGCATATG
>NW_007061985.1:0-650 GCF_000164805.1 Carlito syrichta | reverse complement strand
CTGATCACAAGTCTTAGAAAGTCACTTATCTGACTTCTAAAGGTTTTGAATCTGAGATTCAGCTGGATCTAACACAGATTAAACTGTGTTCATAGATGGACAGACAAAGAAAGTTTAGTGAGCAGTAAAGTATGGGAAAGAGGATGAAAGTTCATAGATTACTAGAATTCAGATATATAGCACTGCTACATGATAAAGGATTTTCTATAGCTGTAATGAATGTCTGGATCTGGATGGCTTAGTAATTCAGCTGAGGATATAGATTTTATCATTAGAGATTTTTGGATAATATCTTGATTTAACATTCCTGCTGCTGATATATAAAATGAGCTGATGCTCCCAGCCAATTTCTTATAACCAGATACTACCTACATGTATCCTCCTTTTCTTCCCTCTGAAACAAGTCCCAGATCCTCAACTTACTGGAGAGCATTGTCATCAGAAATAAAGTGCTAAACCTTTTATTTTAACATTGATGTAGAGTGATGATGCCAGCATAAGCAAGGTGTCTCTTTCTGTACAATACAAAGTATTTATTCTCCTAGCATATTGATTGGTTGAATCAGAGTTGAACTCTTTGATTGTAAGTGAGGATAATGACAGTTTAGAAAGGAAAATATTATCCACTTAATTGTGTTGTTTTTTTTTTT
>NW_007061984.1:0-649 GCF_000164805.1 Carlito syrichta | reverse complement strand
TGGTTCCTATTTGGGGAAAGCGAGGGCATGACTGTCAAACCATCGGAAGCCTGGTCAGGCAACTCATGCCTGTCTCCTCAGAATTTGGGGAGGATAAGACGGGAAAATGGCCAGAGCCTGGGAGGTGAGACAAGGCTGGACACCATAGCAAGCCCCTGTCTTGACCTCAAGCAAAACCCAAAATTACTTGTGTGATGGCAGGCCTCAGTGGGAGGATTGTCTTAGTCCTAGAGTTCAAGACCAGGCAGGAAGACCAGGATGTCAACCAAATGGAAAGCCTGTGATAGCTGCAGTTTTGGAGGGTGAGGTAGAGAGGAAGGACCGAGTTGGGTGGTTTGAGAGCAGCCAGGACTACCAAGTAAGGAAACAAAAGAGAGAGAGAGGAAAAGAAAGAAAGAAAGAAAGAAAGAAAGAAAGAAAGAAAGAAAGAAAGAAAGAAAGAAAGAAAGAAAAAAAGAAAGAAAGAGAATCTAAGTCAACAAAGATATCCATTCTCCTGCAATTCTTCTGCCTTCAGACATTCACTCCCTGTTACCCCACATACAAGGATCCCCCTAGATTGGCACCTTTCAGCCCAAACCCCCCAATGGCTGCCCCTGCTCCATTGTATTAGTGCCCAAGGCTCCCTGGCTGGTTTCCTGCCAGATCT
>NW_007061983.1:0-745 GCF_000164805.1 Carlito syrichta | reverse complement strand
GAATTGCTGAGCCCGCGGGTTCGAGACCCGCCTGGGCAGCAAGACTCATCTCTATAATAAATCAAAAAATCAGCTGGGTGTGGTGGCACATGCCTGTAATTCTGGCTACTCGGAAGGCTGAGGCGGAAGGATCGCCGGAGCCCAGCAGGCCGAGGCTGCGGTGGCCGGGAGCGGCCACTGCACTCGTCTGGGCGACAGAGTGAGACTCCAACAAAAAAAAAAACCTGTTCAGTTCAACCAAAAATAAGTAAAACAGAATTTTTAGACAATTATTTGAATAATCTAAGATTCTTTGAAATATTCTCCTTGAAGAAGTTCACATCATTACCACAATTCTCTGCTTGTCTTTGACTGTATTTGCCCAACATCAAAGCACATGGAAAGACATTAGGCAGTATCTAAAACATTATACTGTGCCAGAAAATAATTGTTTTAGGTGAAAGAATATCAGAAATTAAAATAGAAAAGATGTAAATATGAAAATTATAGGGAGAGTTAAGACGAAGTCTGCAAGAGCAAAACAGAATGGATTGTTTCTCTAATGCAGTCATTTGGCAAAGTCCTGGCCTTGACACCTGGGTTGGAGTTTACTTTCAAGACACTAGAAATATTCAGGCTTTCTTCTCTGCTCCCAGCCCTTTAGACACAAAGGCAATTACATGCGATGCTGAGTACTCAGATTGTAATCAGACTTTCTGAGATTCAAACCAAGCTCTGGCCTGAAGTACTTGCTCGATGTTGGATA
>NW_007061982.1:0-703 GCF_000164805.1 Carlito syrichta | reverse complement strand
TATTGCAGCGTGTGGGGAAGTTTGGGTCCCTGCTCCCTCCGGCTCTCTCCCTGGCTGCATTGTCTCCAGCCCAGCACCCGGCACCACTAGTCACACAGGGAGGCTCTGCGCGCCCCCCCCCCCAGAGACACCGGTTCCATTACTGGCTGAAGTACTCTGTAGGGTCCCAGCGCCACTCTCGCTGCTTACAGCCTGCCCTTTGGAACTTTGGAGCTCTGGAACTCCAGGTCCACCCTGGCTGAGGCACTCAGCGTGAGACCCCAAGCCAGAGGACCCAGACAAGTGGAGAAAAACAGATCTGCTTAAACTACCTCGCCATTCTCCAGGCAGAGACTTCCATTGCCCCACCCACCTAGCAACAAACTTTACCTCATTTCCTAAGGCCAGATATTGCAGCACGGGGAAGCTTTGGGTTCCTGCTCCCTCCGGCTCTCTCCCCAGCTGCATTGTCTCCAGCCCGGCACCCGGCACCGCCGGTCACACAGAGAGGCTCTAGGCGCCCGCCCCTCAGAGACACCGGTCCCATTCTTGGCTGAAGTACCCTGTGGGGGGCCCAGAGCCACTGTCGCCGCCCACTGCCTGCCCTTTGGAGCTTTGGAGCTCTGGAACTCCGGGCCCACCCAGGCTGAGGCACTCAGTGCGAGACCCCAAGCCGGGGGACCCAGACAAGATCTGTGGAGAAAAACAGATCTGGGTAAACTAC
>NW_007061981.1:0-591 GCF_000164805.1 Carlito syrichta | reverse complement strand
GTGACCCAGCAATTCCCCCATTGGAAATATACCTGGATGAATGCAAATCATCTACAAAAAAGATACCTGCACACATATGTTTGTTGCAGCTCTATTCACAATAGCAAAAACATGGAACCAACCGTGTTGCCCATCCGAGCTGGACTGGATTAAAAAAATGTGGTACAGCCGGGCTCGGTGGCTCAGCCTGTAATCCCGCGCCTTTGGGAGGCTGAGGTGAGTGGATTGCCTGAGCCCACGGGTTCGAGACCCGCCTGGGCAGCGAGACCTCATCTTTACAATAAATCAAAAAATCAGCCAGGCGTGGTAGCGCATGCCTGTAATTCCGGCTACTTGGAAGGCTGCGGCGGAAGGATCGCTGGAGCCCAGCAGGTCAAGGCTGTGGTGGCCGGAAGCGGCCACTGCACTCCAGTTTGGGCAACAGAGTGAGACTCCAACTAAAAAAAAAAAAAAAAAAAAAAATGTGGTACATATACACAATGGGATATTATGCAGCCATAAAGAAGGACAAATATATGGACTTTGCGGCAACTTGGATGGATTTGGTTTCAATCATACTCAGTGATTTATCACAGAAACAAAGAACTGAGT
>NW_007061980.1:0-411 GCF_000164805.1 Carlito syrichta | reverse complement strand
TGCTGTCTCTTAGCCTTCCTTGTGAATGCCTGGTATAGGCTCCTGGGCAGAAACTTGGTCCCAGTTCTTCTGAATGGACACACCAGCCCTCATGCGGCCCTCTGGCGTCTATTAAAATTTCAGCATATTTCTTCTTTTTTTTTTTTGAGTTGGAGTCCCACTCGGTCGCCCAGACTGGAGTGCAGTGGCCGCTCCCGGCCACCGCAGCCTCACCTGCTGGCCTCCGGCGATCCTTCCGCCTCAGCCTTCCAAGTAGCCGGAATTACAGGCATGCGCTACCACGCCCGGCTGATTTTTTGATTTGTTGGAGAGATGAGGTCTCGCTGCCCAGGCGGGTCTCGAACCCGCGGGGTCAGGCAATCCACTCACCTCAGCCTCCCAAAGGCGCGGGATTACAGGCTGAGCCACCGA
>NW_007061979.1:0-749 GCF_000164805.1 Carlito syrichta | reverse complement strand
AAAAGAAAAAATATGTGCTTTCTAGGAACTTCCAGTGTCTTGACAGTCGATTTGCTCGGCTTGACTTCCACCTCTCCCTGTTCTGACATACAAGCCTGGGCTCTTTGTGTCTGCTTGGAAGGGGAGGCCCTATCTCCCTGAGGAACCAGGGGGACATGGGTTTAAAGTGGTTTCTTCTGGGTTATGGGTAATGGGGTCAGCATTGAAAAGTGCACTTCAGTTGTGGAATTTCTTCCTAGAAAAGCCCCCATGGTTGGCCTGTCTCTAGACTGAGGCATAAAATGACCACCCTTGATTTTCACAGCACTGTCCTAGGGCTCTCGTAGGGGGACACTGACAATTCCTGGACTCTGGGGCAGAGATGGAAGGGGTCCTCGCTGTCCCCTGCATCCTCCACACAGATTTATGTTCTCTAACACAAGACCAGTCTGGGCGGGTCCCCCAAGAGTTGTGCCGAGGTCTGTGATGGGCTAGGTACCTCTAGATGGGACATGGTTTGGGACAGTCATACTCGTCAAAGACTAGGAACCATCAGCGTCACTTTAATATCAATATTACATATTATTTTGCTTTTCATATCATTATTGTTTAACAGGAGGCATAAAAATTGGCTTCTATAGATGGGCTCGGTGGCTCAGCCTGTAATCCCGCACCTTGGGAGACTGAGGTGAGTGGATCGCCTGAGCCCTCGGATTAAAGACCTGCCTGGGCAAATGGTGAGACCTCATCTCTATAATAAATCAAAAAAA
>NW_007061978.1:0-735 GCF_000164805.1 Carlito syrichta | reverse complement strand
TCTGGAAAGAATTCCTTGAGGAATTACTTAATTTTTTATGTGGGCTTATTTCGTTACAAAAGCCATCTCTTTGCAGACAAATCTTTTTGAAGGTGACAGTTGTTTTCCTAGTCCAGACTTAATAATAATCTTTTCTCAAATTCTCATTATAAAAAATTTCAAACATGCCCAAAATATGAAAGAATATAGAATATGCAATGGGCTTTCATAGCCACCATCATATCATGATTCTACAATATTCTATATTTTCTGTTTCCTATCTTCTTCCTTCCTTCCTTCCTTCCTTCCTTCCTTCCTTCCTTCTTCCCTTTCCTTCTTTTTTCTGTCATTTTTTCCTATTAATTATCTGCTGGACCATTAGAAAGTAAGTTGCAGACATATTGAGATATCACTCCTAAATACTACTTTATTATTTTTTAAGAATAAAGCTCTCCTATATAACTACATTACTGTCACTTCTACAAAAGTTAACATTGTTTCTCTAATATCATCTACAGTGGATCAATATACAGATTTTCCAACGATCTTCAAAACTTCTTATCACTATTTTAGAACAAGCCTTCGATCAATATTCTTATATTGAATTTGGTTATCAAATTTCCTTTACCACCTGATAATATCTCCAAATTTAAAAATCTATGACGTTGACTTTTTAAGAGACTATGTCAGTTGTCTTGGTCCATGCTGCCATGGACTCTCTCAAATGGTTTCAAATAGCTGGAGGGTAGGGGAGTG
>NW_007061977.1:0-827 GCF_000164805.1 Carlito syrichta | reverse complement strand
GTCATTCCAGCTACTTGGAAGGCTGAGGCAGAAGGATCACCTGAGCCCAGCAGGTCGAGGCTGCGGTGGCCGGCATCGGGCCACTGCACTCCAGTCTTGGCGACAGAGTGAGACTCCAACTCAAAAACAAAAAAGATATAAATCTTTAAATTATGAAACAAAACAGTATATAGGGGTGTCCCTCAAAATGTATACATATTGTAGGTATGGCATTTGCTCAAAAGGTGGCATTAATCAAATGAATGCCAGCATCACCACTCAAAGGGCAGAAAATGGAGAAATCACAGTTGAGCAAACAGCATGCTACACATTGCTACCATAATTCAATTCAACATCAGAAAGTAATATATAGATAACGTCTCTCAAAATGTGTACACATTTTTTTGGCACCCCACATAATAAATTACAGACTTCAGGAAATACATTTTAAGGCACTTCTGGAAGTCTTATGGTGTATGAGTTTGGACATACAGTTTCTGCAGATAAGCTTGTTATTTTTCTCCCTAATTACTATTTTTCTTCTATAATACTGAAAAGCATTGCTTGTAAGGGATTTCTAAAATGAATCTTTTCCCCCCAATTATTTATTCACTAACTCATTTTTCATTCTGACATGTCAGTTTCCTATATATAATCTCTAAAAGTTAAGTTTTTAATCCTAAAATAGTAGGTCATTTTCCTAAAAGAAAGGGATGTTATAAAATATCATCAGCTATTATCTGACATTCTTCTGTCTAAAATTCCAGGCTTACTTTAACTGAACACATTTTTAAAATTTAAAATCAGAATACCTTCTAAAGAATAAAATCACTGTTCACTATCACCCC
>NW_007061976.1:0-628 GCF_000164805.1 Carlito syrichta | reverse complement strand
TGTATCAAGCATCAAAAAATAAATCCAAAGATTAGCTGTTAGTGGTGGCACAGGCCTGTGGTTACAACCATTCGGGGGATGGAGGCGGGAGGATCGCCTGAGCGTGGCCAGTGGAGTCCACGGTGGCTGTGAGTTTGCCCCTGTGTTCTGGTCTTACAGGAATCCCACCTCAAATAATAATAATCACCACCACCACCACCGCCCCTGCCACCCAGTGTGAGGAGTGACCCTCAGGGATGAAAGAGGAAAATGCACTTACTGGACTGTCATTCATGGGAGATTTCAAAAGTGGCCACGAGGCATGTCTATCCTGCGCCTTTGGCCACATGGCCCAGATGGCCAGCCTCCATCCTCCACCTTTGTGCCCCACAAGAAAGACATGTGTGAGCTCAAAGAACAGACGGCCCTGAGCTAGGGCAGCCATTGGGCACAGAACAATCAAGGTGGTCTGTTGGGAGCCAACATCTATGGCTACATGGCTGAGGCCTGTAAAGGCCCATCTGGAGGATCGCCTCTGACATGGGATATCAGTGATACCTATGATATTGGCGTGTGATTGGTGACCAGTGTGCATACATGGCAGTAAAACTTATAAGTGAATCTCAGTACACTTGATGGAAGGTGCATG
>NW_007061975.1:0-692 GCF_000164805.1 Carlito syrichta | reverse complement strand
CAAAAGCTAATATGAAATTCTTGTATGAATACTTTTCAGGAAAGTAGTTTATATATAGTAAAACAGTGCTCAAATTGCCTGTTGAACTGAGAGCTTAGAACAGAATAAAATTAACATCAAAATAGCCCCCCCCTTTTTTTTTTTTTTGCAGATGATAGGATTTTAAAAAATTTTTTATTTTAAAGATACGGGGTACAATTCAGGGTTAGGTTCCATTTTTATTAAAAACTCAAAATTTGTTTTTATTTCTCTCTGGGAGCTGGATAATCTCCATTTACTGTTCTTCTATTTTTGCTGTACATCATTTTTGGCCATTTAATTACTAGTTCTCTAGCGAGGTAGATGTACAAAGTGTTAAAAAATAATACATTTTGCAGTTTATCATTGCCTACATGGAAAACATGAGTACTTGAAGGTTATGACTTTCCCTTAAGTTAATGTATTTATCCAATGTGATTATGATTTCAAGAAAACTCCTAGCCGGGCTCGGTGGCTCAGCCTGTAATCCCCCGCCTTTGGGAGGCTGAGGTGAGTGGATTGCCTGAGCCCGCAGGTTCGAGACCCGCCTGGGCAGCGAGACCTCATCTCTACTATAAATCAAAAATCAGCCGGGCGTGGTAGTGCGTGCCTGTAATTCTGGCTACTCGGAAGGCTGAGGCGGAAGGATCGCCGGAGCCCAGCAGGCGAGGCTA
>NW_007061974.1:0-766 GCF_000164805.1 Carlito syrichta | reverse complement strand
CACCAGAGTAACTTTCCTTTCTATTCATCCAAGGGACCCGAGTTTTCACCCCCAGTGTTCAAGGCTTTCATATTCATCAGCTGAGCTGACTGGAGAGGTCGTCCAAAGGGCCTTTTCCTGCTTTCTGGTTACTCATGAGTGACTCTGCACAGCGTGAGGCACGTTAGCTGCTCTGGTCATTCTGGGGTCGGGGGAAGTGCATAGCGTGGAAAGGGCAGGACGGGATTCTCTGAAGACAGCACTCAGCTCTCTCTTGCTAGAGATACAGGTTACAGGCATCTGTCCAAATCCTGTGTTTCCAGAGCAGAAAATCAAATGCCACATCTTGTGACTTACAAGTGGGATTGTTTTTTGTGAGTTGGAGTCTCACTCTGTCACTCAGGCAGGAGTTCTGTGACGGTCTCACAGACACCACGGCCTCGACCTCTGAGCTCAGGTGATCCTTCCACCTCAGCCTTCCGGGTAGCTGGAACCGTAGATGCACGGCACCACACCTGGCTGATTTTTTTGATTTATTGTAGGGATGAGGTCTTGCCAAGTTGCCCGGGCCAGTCTTGAACCCCTGGACTCAGGCGATCTTCTTGCCTCTGTCTCCCAAAGTTCTGGGGTGACGGGCATGAGCCACTGCACCCGGCCAATAAGTGGGAGTTACAGTAAGACATCGCAAAGGCAGATAGAAGGTCATAGTGGATGTTGAAGACTCCAAAGCTGGAGGGTGCATAGGAATGAAAAGTTACCTACCAGGTAAAGTGCACACAGGTGTGCG
>NW_007061973.1:0-809 GCF_000164805.1 Carlito syrichta | reverse complement strand
TTTTATTCAACACTTTGCTGAAAAGTCTGATAATTGTCCCAAAGCTCATTTGGTGGGTGAAAGGATGTAGATAATTTGCCGAACCACCACCAAAACTCATTCTCCATTCTCTTTTCAAATTCAGTTTTTAATCCAGAAAATACCAAAACTGGAGCTCCCTTTGAATGTCAATTATGTTCTCAACTGCTTAGTTTATGGTGACTTTATAAAGTGAGGAAACATATCTGATTTCAGTTCTGCTGGCTCTGCTGACATGGAGTTAAGGGGAAGGCTATGAGTGAAATGTATGTTGCTTGGAATAGAGTGTTTAGTGAAGGGCTTAAAAGTGGTTTATATATATTTTATTAAAAATGAAAAAAAACTCACACGAATGATTTTTTACTTATTCATAAAATTGTATGCGTATATATGTATTTATCATATGTGCCAATGTGTGTGTGTGTGTGTATGTGTGTGTGTGTGTGTGTGTGTGTGTGTGTGTGTGTGTGTGTGTGTGTGTGTATTTAGGTGCTATATCTGGCAAAATAGTAACTCTAAACACTTTTCATGAAGGACACATCTGTCTCTACTATATTCTCATAGGGCTCCTTATGTGAACATACAGTGATGGAAGCAATGGATGAATCAGTTCTCTATAGCCCCTAGGATTGTACTCTGACCATGAGCTATGGTAAAAAGAAGTCAATTTGTTTTACCAAATTTCAAAGTCTTCACATTCAGTACTCTGTCTTACTCTTTAAGTTCTCTTTTTATAAATACTCCAGGCAAACATATGTTTTCAACATTTTCCAAATATACTATCTGGCCTT
>NW_007061972.1:0-826 GCF_000164805.1 Carlito syrichta | reverse complement strand
TGAACAAGAGGGGTGAGTGGGCATCCTTGTCTTGTTCCAGTTTTCAGGGGAAGTGTTTCCAATTTCTGTGTGTTCACCAGTATGCTGGCTGTGGGGTTATCATAGATAGCTCTTACTATTTTGAGGCATGTTCCATCTATGCCTAGATGTTTGAGGGTTTGTATTTTATCAAAAGCTTTTTCTGCATTTAATGATATAATCATGTGGCTTTTATTTTTTTATGTCTGTTGATGTATTTAATGACATTTATGGTTTGACAAATGTTGAACCAGCCCTGCATCCCTGGGATGAAGCCTACTTAGTCATGGTGGACTATTTTTTTAGGTATGCTGTTGAATCCAGTTTGCTAGGATCTCGTTGAGAATTTCAGCATCTATGTTCATCAAGAATATTGGCCTGTAGCTCTCTTTCTTTGTTGGATCTTTACCTGGCTTGGGTATCAATGTGATGTTAGCTTTGCAAAATGATTTGGGGAGAGTCCATCTTTCTCAATCACCTGGAATACTTTCAATAGGATTGTTATCAAGTCCTCCTTGTATGTTTTGTAGAATTCTGCTGAAAAGCCATCTGGTCAGGGTTTTTATTTGTAGGTAGTTTTCTTATGATATAGTCAATTTTCTGGATGATTATGCGTCTATTTAGGGTCTCGATTTCTTCTTGTTTCAACCTGGGGAGGTTTTGTGATGTCAGAAAGTTCTCCATTTTCTTTAGGTTTTCAAGTTTGTTTCCATACACGTGTATATAGTAGTCTCAGATAATCTTTTGTATTTCTTCAGGATCAAATGTGACTTCAACTTTTGTGTTTCTGATTGTGTTTGTTTGGGCT
>NW_007061971.1:0-962 GCF_000164805.1 Carlito syrichta | reverse complement strand
CCCATCCCTGAGGGAGACTCCTCGTGCTGTGTGTTAGGGGTGGAAAGAAAGTGAAGGTGGTGGCGATTATTATTATTTGGAGGTGGAATCCCACTCTGTTGCCCAGGCTGGAGGACAGGGGAATGCTCCTGGCTACTGTTAACTCCACCTACAGGATTCACGATCCTCCTGCCTCAACCCGCCGAGTGACTGGAACCCCAGGCCTGCACCACCTCGCCCAGCTAATCTTTGGCTTAGTTTTTGATGGCCAAGATGAGATCTAGCCCCTTGTCCTGGACTGGTGTCAAACCCACAGGCTCAGGCCATCCACTCGACTGGGCCTCTAAAGGGCCTGGATGCCAGGCTGAGGCCACGATCCTGGACTGTGGTTGTGGTGGTGGTTGGTATTCCTATTCTGATTCTGAGGCCTGCTCCGTCACCCAGTGCAGGGACCAGCTCTTGGCCGCCACGTTTTCCACAGGCTGGGCTCTGGCGATCCTCCCTCTGTGGCCTCCCAAGTGTCCCTAAAGACAGGCGTGTACCAACATGTTTGGCTAATCTTTTTGGCTTCTGGTAGAGATGAAATCTCACCAAGGTGCCCGGGCATGTCTTGAATCCAGGGGTTCAGGCCATCCTCTTGTCTTGAGCTCCCATAACACCGGGATGACAGGTCTGGGTTGGCCATGGCATTGCCAGTCTGCCTTGACCACTCTGTGTTTGATGGTGGCTCTACCTCTGGGCCCTCTGTTCCATGAGCTTAGACGCGTCTTTTCTGTAGGGCATGAGTGTGGAGGGTGGAGGCAGGCATTCTGGGGTGCGTGACTGAAGGAACAGCAGGGATGTGCCAATGGCAACCTTTGAAATGACATGCCAGAAGGTGTCTTTTCCTCTCCCAACCCTGAGAGTGACTCCTTGTGCTGGGATGCAGGGATGGTTGTGGTGTTGGTGGTGGTGATTTTTATTATGTGGAGTCAGAATCCTGG
>NW_007061970.1:0-737 GCF_000164805.1 Carlito syrichta | reverse complement strand
AACATCTCACTGATACCCAAGCTAGGTAAAGACCCAACAAAGAAAGAGAAATACAGGCCAATATCTTTGATGAACATAGATGCTAAAATTCTCAACAAGATCCTAGCAAATCAGATTCAGCAACACATCTCAAAAATCATCCATCATGACCAAGTAGGCTTCAACCCTGGGATGCAAGGCTGGTTCAACATTCGTAAAACCATAAATGTAATTAAATACATCAACAGATGTCAAAACAAAAACCACATGATTATATCATTAGATACAGAAAAAGCTTTTGATAAAATCCAGCACCCCTTCTTGATGAAAACCCTTGAACATCTAGGCATACGGGGAACATACCTCAAAATAGTAAAAGTCATCTACTAGAAACCCACAACCAGCATACTCATAAACGGACAAAAACTGGAACCATTTCCCCTGAAAACTGGAACCAGACAAGGATGCCCACTCTCACTTCTCCTGTTCAATATAGTATTGGAAGTCCTGGCTAGAGCAATCATAGAAGAGAAGGCAATCAGGGGTATCCAAATAGGAAAAGAGGAAGTCAAGCTATCTCTCTTTGCAGATGACATGATCGTGTACCTAGAAAACCCAAGAGAATCGGTCAAAAACCTCCTTCCACTGATAAAGGACTTTGGCAAATCTCAGGATATAAAATAAATGTGCAAAAGACAATCGCATTTCTTTACACCAATAATAAACAAACAGAAACCCAAATAAAAAGCACAATCCGA
>NW_007061969.1:0-769 GCF_000164805.1 Carlito syrichta | reverse complement strand
GATTTATTTTGGCCTGTCTCTGTTTAGCTCTCAGTATTCTTCAGGGAATCTTTCTTACCTGTCTTTTTTCACTTCTTCCCAGCCCTGTCTCTCTCTCACCTGATAGTTGGTATGTATATCTGTTTTCCCTCTTGCACTTCTCCCTTTCGCTTATCTTGACTTATGATTTTATCATTGTAACTGTTAGTTTAGATCACGTCTGTTGTTGACCTTCTGACCTACACTGTCTCTCGATTTTATTGACCTGTGTCTGTGTAGCTATCAGTACTCCTTAGGCAATCTTTCTTACGTGTCTTTCTTCACTTCTTCCCGATCCTGTGACTGTTTTTCACCTGATAGCTGGTATGTATATCTGTTATCCTTCTCGCACTTCTCTCTTTCGCTCATTTTGACTTATGATTTTATCATTGTAACTGTTGGTTTAGATCACGTTTGTTGTTTACCTTCTGACTTACACTGTTTCTCGATTTTATTGCCCTGTCTCTGTGTTGCTTCAGTACTCTTTAGTACTATGTAGCTATCAGTACTCTTTCTTACGTGTCTTTCTTCACCTCTTCCCAGCCCTGTGTCTCGTTCTCACCTGATAGATGGTATGTATATCTGTTTTCCCTCTCGCGCTTCTCTCTTTCTAACTCCCTATTGACCCCCCCTTCCTCCATTATTTTCCTCTTCTATATGCCCCCTTTTTAAAATCTAGGGACCAAGACTGCAAACTGCTGAATAGACAGACTGTAAAGCAGAGGGAAAAGGAACAAAACCAGAAGACCCT
>NW_007061968.1:0-822 GCF_000164805.1 Carlito syrichta | reverse complement strand
TTTTAAGATGTGTTTTGCGTCCTATTTTCTAGAATCTTGTTGAGGATTTTTGCGTCTATGTTCATAAGGTATTTTGGCCTATAGTTCCCTTTTTGTTGGATCTTTACCCGGTTTTGTATCATTGTGATGTTAGCTTTTTAAAAATGATTTGAGGAGAATTCCATCTTTCTCAGTTGCCTGAAATACTTTCAGTATGATTGGTATCAGCTCCTCCTTGTACATTTTGTAGAATTCTGCTGGGCAGCCATCCAGTTCAGGGCCTTTTTTGGTAGATAGTTTTCATATGACAGAGTCATTTTCCTGGGTTTTTGTTGGTCTATTTAGTGTCCCTAGTCTTCTTGTTTCAATGTGGGAAGATTGTGTGATGTCAGAAAGTCCTCCATTTCATTTAGGTCATCAAGTTTGTTTTCATATAAGTGTACATAGCAATCTCTGATAATCATTTGTATTTCCTTGATGTCAGTTGTGATTTGATCTTTTGTATTTCTGATTGTGATTATTTGAGATTTTCTCTCTTTTTATGGTCATTCTGGCTAGAGGCCCATCAATCTTGTTACTTCTTTCAAAGAACCACCTTTTTGTTTTGTTGATGCTTTCTATGATATTTTTGTCTTCTATATCCTGTATCTGGGCTCTTATTTTTGTGATTTGGATTCTTCTGCTAAAGTTGAGGGTTTGGTGGTCTTCTCTTTCCAGCTCTCTTAGGTGATTTATTAGGCTCTCTACTTCTGATTTTTCCATTTTCTTGATGAGTTCTTGTAGAAATATAAATTCCCCACTGAGAACTACTTTTAGGGCATCCCAGAGGTTTTGGTAAGATGG
>NW_007061967.1:0-971 GCF_000164805.1 Carlito syrichta | reverse complement strand
GGGCGACAGAGTGAGACTCCAACTCACAAAAAAAAGAGGTAATCGGTCTCTTCTTCTTTTCGGCCTCATTTATATTTTTGGAAATTCTCAGAGTACCATACAGCACTGAGGCAGAAAAAGCCACGTGGGCTTCTCAATGAGCCACTCAACTCAAATCCTAAGAGATAGGTTGGTGTGACATTTCAGTTATGAAGTCAGTGAAGCACCAGCCTTCTGATAATGTGTGTGCTCATGAGAGTAGACATGTGTGTTGACTAAATTTCCCAAGCTTCTTCTACTATGCTTTAGGGTCAGCCATGTGTCTACTTCATATGTATTTCTATCATAGTCATCTTAAAACAACAGATTCTCTTTTCATAACAACAAGGATAAACATAAAGGAGAAAAGCTGTGCATGGTGATACAGGGAACAATGACACAAGGTCATCCTTTGATCGCAAGACACAGAGTGAAGTAAAGTCTAATGACACCACTGGAAGGAAATCAGTGGGAAAATCCAAAGTTTTGTTTGCTTAAAAATAAGTAAAGAAGTCTTTTATTCTTAGTGAAGTGTTCTTATGCTTTCAAACATATCATCCCCCTTATTTCCCATAATTTAAAAGAAGGCCAATCCTGTCAAGCTTTACCATTTTGATTTCTTGCTGTTCCTTCCTATTTTTTCAACCACAGTGGGTCGAAGTCCACATTGTCAAGTGATTTGAGCCTCTGTCCTGATTAATTAACCTACATAGGAGTTCAAACATCAACTGAAGTCCTATTGCAGAATAGCATAGGATAATAATAGAGACACATGGACTTGACTATGTTGTATCCTTTGTTCTTGTGCCAGCATGAGCTCCATTGAGCTCTTTGACACCAGTACACAGAAGAGGGTGTGCGATCTAGGAACTGAGCCTGATCCAGTGAAGGCTGCTCTTGAGAGCAGTGCCCAGGTAGGAGGGACCTGGAGTCATACCAGACTGACAGTCAGG
>NW_007061966.1:0-816 GCF_000164805.1 Carlito syrichta | reverse complement strand
TTAAGTCAGCTACTTAATTCAGCTCTTAGCCAGCTGGCTAGGTAGGTAGTGAGCTAGTTAAGTCTGTGTCTAGCCAACTGGCTAATTGGTTAATCATCTGGTAAGATAGCTGCTAGCCAATGGCTAGGTAGGTAGCTAGCTAGTAAGTCAGCTAGATAGCTACCTGTCTAGCTGGTGATGTCAGCGAGTTAAGTAGCTGGCTAGACAACTGGCTAACTGGTTCTGTCAGCTAGTTAAGTCAGCTGTCTAGCCAGCTTGCTATGTAGATAGCTACCTAGAAAAGTCAGCTTGCTAGCCAGCAAGATACTTGTTCAGGTCAATTAATTAAGTCAGCTGGCTAGACAACTGGCTACATAGTTAGCTAGCAAGTTAGTGAGGTGGCTAGCCAGCTTGCTAGCTTAAGTCAGCTAGGTAAGTCAGCTATCTAGCCTGCTGGCTAGATAGGTATCCAGCTAGTTAAGTCAGTTGGTTAGCCAGTTGACCAGCTGATTAAGTCAGCTAGTTAAGTCAGGTGACAACCAGCTGGCTAGCAAGTTAAGTCAGCTAGATAAGTCAAGTTACAAAGAGCTGACTAGCTAGTTATTTCAGCTAGTTAATTCAGCTGGCTAGCTAGGAAGCTAGCTATATTTGTTAGCTAGTTATTGTAGCTAGGTAAGTAGCTAAGTCAGCTACTTATGTCAGTTGGCTAGCTATATAGCTAGCTAGATAGCTAGCTAATTAATCCAGCTAGATAAGCCAGATGGCTAGCTAGGTAGCTAGCTAAGTCAGCTAGTGAAGTCAGCTTGCTTGCTAGTTAAGTCAGCGAGTTAAATCAGG
>NW_007061965.1:0-627 GCF_000164805.1 Carlito syrichta | reverse complement strand
CATGTCAGCTAACCAGGGTGTGGTGCACAAGCCAGATGCTACTACCACCCAACTTCTGTTTTCAGTGTCCCAGAGTGGAGAGAAAATCGGGTTACAGCCCAGGTTTGGTGGGAGAGGAGGTTGATGGAGGGCGGTTACTTTGGGGCTAGCACGTGGGGAACCTGCTAGTTTTAGCATCTTCTAGACTCCCTGAATGCTCAGGTTTTCGCCCTTTCTTTTCATGGGACAAAAGGAAGCCTGAATGCAGGCAGACAAGAATAATCAAAGTTAGAAGCCACTGGAATCTCTCAGAGGTCGGGCTCCTGTTATCCTTCAACCCACTCTTTCTTCCCTCTCCCAGCACCACCCTCAACTCAGGCCCTGAGACCAGCACTCCCCACCAGCATCCCCCCTGCTTTCAGAGGCTTGGCCCCCATGAGAAATGGAGACATAGATGCAACCACAGGCTCTGCCTAAGGGGCCCATCTCCTCGGAGACTTCACCCGCTCTTGAGATCCCTGAAAGCCTGCTCCGATCGCACCATCAGAGGAAAAGAAGAAACCTTTACCAGCTATCACAACACACACCTGACAGACATTTGCAGGTCTTTTATGCAGGCTTATCTGTAATAAGCTTAAAAAGAAAAAA
>NW_007061964.1:0-670 GCF_000164805.1 Carlito syrichta | reverse complement strand
CATTGTAGGCAACTTGAACTTGGTTTTATAGGGAACACCAGTAGGCAGAAAAAGAATTTCTCCACTTCCCACCCCCACCTAGAGGTCAAATGACCCTGAGTGCAGGTAGTTATATGCCAGCCCTCATAAGTCATCATATGATGGCTATGAATTAGTTCCTGGGCACTTGTGGCCTGCTACACATGTGAGCAGAGAAGACTCAGGTAGCCGGAGAAACCCACATGAAAGTGGTGGTGGTGGTCATGGTGTTGGAAGTGGGACAGGTATGCACTGAATGAAAAGGGCTGCTGTTCTGCCATATGCAAGACCTCACTCTCCTTGTCTTACAGCTGAAGGAAGAGGACTACAAGGCCTTAGAGGAAGGCAGAACCATAGCACCAAAGGTGCCTAGATCCTAAAATTACCCCTTGGAAGGCTGCTCACTGACTGGGACAATTAGCAAGAAATAGACAATTATGCTAAGCCACAAAAATGTAGGGATTGCTTGTTACAGTGGTTAGCCTCTCCTGAGCAGTGTAGGGAGAAAGTGGATATTTAAACAGCCAGCCATATCCACTGCTTAAATCCTGGGATTGGTGGGTAACAGATAATACCACTGAATTACTACCTTGCTAATAACAATCTATGAAACATCAGATAAAAGCCCTTGAAGCTACAAAAGAATGAAAGG
>NW_007061963.1:0-697 GCF_000164805.1 Carlito syrichta | reverse complement strand
TACTTGGAAGGCTGAGGCAGAAGGGATCGCTTGAGCCCAGCAGGTCAAGGCTGTGGTGGCAGTGAGCATGCCACTGCATTCCAGCCTGAGCCGCAGAGTGAAACTCTGACTCAAAAAAACAAACCAACTAACAAAAAAACAAAATAATTGGCTTTTGAAGAAGTATGTAAGTGTTCCAGGGAGCAGAGACATTCAGCAAGATAGATGTCAATATTTCCAAAAATATGCCCCTTAGAGTGCTGGTTTATGAGATGACTCATGTGCAATTTCTTCCTTCAGTCAAATAGTTCATTCCATCCTTACAAGAACCCTTCAGATAGTGTGTCATCCCCATTTAACAGAGGGAAACGTTGAGGTTTAGCGAGGTAAAGCAAAATGCTCATAAAAAAAAGTTGGAAAAGACTTAAAGGGTCATCTAGACCAGCAACATCAGCATCACTGGGGAACATGTTTGAAATTCAAATTCTCAGGTCCTACTCCAGACCTGCAGAAGCAGCCTCTTGGGAAAGGGGAGAGCAATCTGTGATTGAGCAAACCCTCCAGGGAATTCTGATGCCTGCTAAGATTCAAGAATCACTGGTGATCTAGCTCAGCCTTCTTATTTTACAGAAAAGGCAGTGATGCCCAAAGTCAAGCAACATGGACATAGTGAAGGGAAAACAAACAAACAAAAACACCACACACCATAGAACCACAG
>NW_007061962.1:0-1258 GCF_000164805.1 Carlito syrichta | reverse complement strand
ATCTATAGGACAATAGATACACATTAGCTTCCCTCTGAGTTGTCACAGGTTCTGAGATTTGCATACTTTTGTAATGTGTGAAAGTCTAGGCCTTGTAAATTTGCTTTACTCTAGGCAAGTGTGATTGCCAATCTGCTAGGCCTTAGGGCATCAGGAAGTCTGGGCAGAAAACTCTGAGGAAGGGGGGTGGGGGAGACATTGTCCTGAGTATATAATGGTTAATGCAGGTTGTGCTTTGGAAGTCTGTGTTTTTTAAAAGACAAAGTTGGTAAAGTTAGTCTTTACATAAATTATGTATTTTTCCAGAATATAGCTTTTATTTTCTCATCATTGTATCAAGGTTTAGGAGCAAGATAAAAATGCATTTCTTGTTCTCAGTGTGTCCTTTCAAACGTTATTATGAGAGTGTTTTGAATTACTCAAAGCTTTAGCAGGAAAACCACCCAGAAAAGATTCACCCTAGTGTCCTTTCCCACTACGATAAGGCTCTTGCTCATTATTTTCATCAAAGAAGGCAATTTTGGGAGTGTTTTGATGAAAAATCATTAGACATCCACCCAGAAATTATCCACCTAATTAGACACCCACCTAATTAGAAATTATATTTCTAATTTGTCTCCTTCTAACTTCTTTTTGTTTCCTGATCTAAAAAATTCTTAAAGAGCACTCATTTTTCTTCAGTTAATAATATCAGAAAGCCTGCATTGACATGGTTAGATCCCAGGAACCTCAGCTCGTTAGCGATGGATTAATAATTAAGGGTGATTAATCCATTACTTACAACACATGTTTTGAACTTGATGGAGTTTATGCTCAGAAATAAAATTCATATCTTCCATTTTCCTATTTTAATTTCATGTTTTCACAAAATTTTTGAAGTCCTCTGTAAGGCAATAGCAAACTTAAGTCAAGCGATGTGCATGTTTATTGTGGCATTCAATCTGGTAACTTGCACACCTGAGATAACTCTCCCTGGCTGGAGTCCAATATCTGACACAGGGCTTTTAATAAGGCTCTTAGCCTTCTGTCCAAACTGAAGGATACTACAAGTAATAGTCCAAGAGAACATGTTTTAAAAATGTGTGGAATTTAATTATTTATTGTTTTCTCACAGACTCAATTTAGTTCAGGTTTAGGGTAAAAATCTAGTAAGTTAATAGGTACAATATCATTATTGGATTTAGATACAGTATGTCTGGGGTGATTAGTGGCCCTTTGTATTGGCAAGAGAGTTGACTCTGTGCAAAGATGTGCTTCT
>NW_007061961.1:0-759 GCF_000164805.1 Carlito syrichta | reverse complement strand
TTTATTTATATCATTTATTCTTACAATGCTGGGGTTACACTTTGTATTTTGTTTCCTAATTTTTTTAAATTTGGCATATATCATAAAAGTTCTTTCTTATCTTTAATTATGTTTAAAAATACTGCTTGATGGCCAGAAGGTATTCTGTCATATGGGAGATATTTAAACATTCTATTGTTGAATATTGAGTTTGCTTACTCACTGCTTCAAGCCTCAGCAAAAGTAAAGAAAAAGATCAATAAACATTCATTTTTAATGTAAAGTATATTCAAATGTGTTTTCTACTACATGCATCAGGCAAAGTTAGTATCAGATCATACGTTTCACATTTTAATCTACATATAATTGTTACACAGTCCTATTCAGAGTAAATGGGTAACAAATTGCCACAGGTAGATTTTCTTATTTACTAACTTTGCTTTCCAGTTACTTACTTGCATGATTTTCATCATTTACCCAAAGGAAATAATTGTGTACCTGCTGATATTTGCTTTGACCTATTTATTTATAATAAGCTTATTGGTAGTTCTTTTGGTCTACTGTAAAAAGTATAGATTAGCAACAGTATATTTGAATATTGGGGATTAATCAGAAGGTGTTTCACCTATTATTTCTGTCTCATACTTCCTACGGCCTCATCACTAATTCTGTTAAAATTTATCTCTCTTTGAAACATTTACTTGTATAATAGTGACTCAGTTATTTTAATTAGACGGCAAGTAGCGATATCCTGTATTTTAGCCCATTTATTTTCATCCA
>NW_007061960.1:0-594 GCF_000164805.1 Carlito syrichta | reverse complement strand
AAACAGTTTGTGAACTCGTCAATTTTGATACCTTTTTGGTACGTCTGCCATTTTTGTTTCACCTCGTCCCACATCAGCAAAACATTTACCTTTGAGGCCCCTCTCTTATCCGGGGCAGCACCTCGCCTCCGCCTCAGAGTAGGCGCTTCGAACACAGCAGCGGTCCCGGCGCTCCAGCCGTGTGTGGCTTCCAGGAGCCCACTCTTCTGCCCCTGTCGTTGCAAAACTGGAGAAAGGGAAAACAGGTTTAAGAAATGGCTGCGGCCCCTTTAAGGCCTGCCCGCTTCCTTTTCCTTTTCCTCACTCCGCCCCTTTCCATCGGCTCGTACCAAAGCACAGAGGGAGGAGGGGGGGGAAAGGACCATCGACCCCGAGCGAAGGAAGGAACAGCAAGGAAAAGAGCATAAGAGAAGGAGACCGAGAAGACTGTATCTACTCTCCTTTACACGGGAGGTATCACCTCCTGCAGACAAAGATAAGGCGATAAGATTCTGCTCTCCTGAGGCTTCGCGCCCCCGAGAGATAAGGTTATTTAGTACAGTCCACATTTTTTCTCCCCGCCCCTAAGTCTCTGGCCTCCTTGGCTCTCGCAGG
>NW_007061959.1:0-688 GCF_000164805.1 Carlito syrichta | reverse complement strand
TAAAACATTATTCAGGTATCTATTTAACTAAATGACAAAAATTTAAAAGACCAATACAGAAAGTTATGTCTTTTTTTAATGTTAAGTTTAATATTAAGTTTTCTTAAGTAATCAAAGACCCTGATAAGACAAAATGAAACACAGGAAATTATTTTAAGAAGACTGTGACTCTTTTTTCTCCCAGGCAGAATATTCAACAGGTAATGAAAACCCTTGTATAATAATCCAAGAAAACTTTGTTCTTTTAACAGAAAAATAACAAAATTCTTGCTTTCTTATTCTCTCTTTACAACTTTCTGTATCCATTTTTTATCCATTTAATTTTTGACTCTTTTGAAATTATAAATCAATCTTTAACCTCTAAACTAGGACAAAATTGCTGTTTTTTTCTTAACAGAAGTGTATCTTTTTATGTCTTAAAAATTTTCCTGCCAAAAAATCTTACATTCCTTATATTCTGTGCATACAGTTTCATTTTTTATTATTTCTAGTAGCTTTAATTACATATTTTGGTTAGAACTTGGAATACCTAGTAATCTTAATTACCAGTGAAAATTAGAAATAACCAGTTGTGAACTGTCTGTCACAAACTAGCATTCCATTATAGATTGTGAAGTTACAAATACTTTCTAGAAATTATTATGAAATAATTTCATTTCATAATTTCTAGAAGCATAGACCTTTGCAG
>NW_007061958.1:0-753 GCF_000164805.1 Carlito syrichta | reverse complement strand
ACTTCATAAGCCGAGACTGTATGGACCTTACTTATCTTACATTTCACTCGACCATTACGTGGGTTTCTGTCAATCACGGGCAGCACCCACCAATACCAAGTATTCCCGTACCCATTAGGAGAAATTACCCAATCATGTAAAATCAAGTTTGGAGTTCTTTCCCCCTCCCTCTGTAATTGTGCATAAAAACTGCTTGCCATTGTGAATCGGGGCTCTGGTCCCTGAAGCTGCTGCTTCCGGCGTGAGCCCAGACTCGAGCCTGAATAAAGACCCCAGGCCCTCTTGTGTTTGCATCGGAGTTGGCTCTTTGTGGTCTCTATATCTCTCTCATTAGAGTCCCGGGTTCAACAGCACCAGTCACCTGTCAGTAGATATTTAGGTCATTAACACATTTTTGCCATTAAAAACAAGGTTCTATGAGCACTCTTATACAAAAGTTTTGTAATATGTCATATTTCTTTGAGACATTTCTAGAAATAAGACTGGATCCACTAACTTTTCCTTCAAAGTCTGTCATATTACTTCACCAATCAGTTCATATAACAATACTAATGCTGGTGATAGCTGTTTTATTTCTTGAGGGCTTCCTATGTGCCAGGCGCTATTATTCACTGTTCATGCAATATCTTGTTTGAGCCTCTCATCAACCCAGTGTGGTAAGTTCTAAAATGATCTCCATTTTAGAGATGATCTCCATTTTAGAGATGATCTCCATTTTAGAGATGAGGGTTGGAGGCACAGGGCATGCAAGTT
>NW_007061957.1:0-794 GCF_000164805.1 Carlito syrichta | reverse complement strand
TAATGATAGAATCATGTGGTTTTGTTTTGACATCTGTGATGTATTTAATTACATTTGTGGTTTACGAATGTTGAACCAGCCTTGCATCCCAGGGATGAAGCTACTTGGTCATGATGGATGATTTTTGAGATGTGTTGTGAATCCGGTTCTCTAGGATCTTGTTGAGAATTTTAGCATCTATGTTCATCAAAGATATTGGCCTGTAGTTCTCGTTCTTTGTTGGGTCTTTACCGGACTTGGGTATCAAAGTGATGTTAGCTTCATAAAATGATTTGGGGAGAGTTCCATCTTTCTCAATCGCCTGGAATACCTTCAGTAGGATTGGTATCAGCTCCTCTTTAAATGTCTTGTAGAATTCTGCTGCAAAGCCATCTGGTCCAGGGCTTTTTTTTTTTTGTAGGTAGATTTCTTATTACGTAGTCAATTTCCTTGATTGTTATTGGTCTATTTAGGGTCTCAATTTCTTCTTTTTTCAACCTAGGCAGGTTGTGTGATGACAGAAAGTCCTCCATTTCCTTAAGGTTTTCAAGTTTGTTTCCATACAAGTGTACAAAGTAGTCTCTAATGATCTTTTGTATTTCTTCAGGATCAGATGTGACTTCATCTTTTGTGTTTCTGATTGTGTTTATTTGGGCTTTTTCTCTCTTTTTCTTGGTCAGTCTAGCTAGGGGACCATCGATCTTGTTTATCCTTTCAAAGAACCAGCCTTTTGTTTCATTGATTTTTTTGTATTATCTTTTTGTCTTCTATGTCCTGGATTTGGGCTTTTATTTTGGTAATCTGGATTCTTCTGT
>NW_007061956.1:0-775 GCF_000164805.1 Carlito syrichta | reverse complement strand
TTTTTAATCTTTGCCTGTACTCTGTGAAGAATGCTGTGTCTTTTTCTTTTTCTCTGTGTTCAGTACTTCTTAAGTGTTTCTGTAGAGGTTGTCTGGTGGCAGCGTAGGGTTCTTAGGGATTGGATGTCTGGAAAAGATTTCAATTCTCCCTCACTAATGAAGCTTAGTTTGGCTGGGTAGGTTATTCTTGGTTGAAATTGTTTCTCTTTTAGAACTCTGAAGTTAGGGCTCCAGGCTTTCCTGGCCTGAAGGGTTTCTGTGGATAAATCTGCTGCTATTCTTATTGGTTTTCCCTGGTAGGTAGTCTGGCCTTTTTATCTTGCTGCCTTTAGGATTTTTCCTTTCATAGCTACTTTGTTTAGGCGAATTATTATTTGTCTGGGAGTTGGTCTTCTCATTTGTTGTCTTGCAGGGGCTCTCTGAATCTCTTGTGTTTGAATTTTTTCATCCTTGATGAGATGAAGGAAGTTTCCTTGAATGATTTCATGAAATGTTTGTTCCAGTGTGGCTTCTGTTTCTCTTTCTGCCTCAGGAAGCCCAATTACTCTTAGGTTTGGTCTCTTGAAGTGATCATTCATCTCTTGCAGGTTTTGTTCTCTCTTTTTGAGCTTCTTTTCTATGCTTTTGACAGTTTGGGTGTTTTGGTCTTCGAGCTCTGAGATTCTTTCTTCTGCTTGGCTAATTCTGCTTTCCATGCTTATTAGTCTGTTGTTCATTTCCATCACAGTATTCTTTACTGCTGTCATTTCTGACATCAGCTCCTTCCTATTTTCCG
>NW_007061955.1:0-646 GCF_000164805.1 Carlito syrichta | reverse complement strand
TCATCTTTACAATAAATCAAAAAATTAGCCAGGCATGGTAGTGCACACCTGTAGTTCTGGCTACTTGGAAGGCTGAGTCAGAAGGATTGTTGGCTCCCAGCAGGTCGAGGTTGTGGTGTCCGGGAGCATGCCACTGCACTCCAGTCTGGGCAACAGAGTGAGACTCCAGCTCAAAAAAAAGTGAAAGAAAAAAAATTAAGCCAACAGGGACTAGGAGGAAGTGATATTACTGAACTTCAATACCCATGTGTTTGCAAAATGACCTCAGCATGAGGCAATAGGAAGGAACAAGTCCATTGTGTTTTGTGAGAACCATGTTTAATGACAGAGACTGAACATAATCTGATGACTAAGATTCATTTTGCAGATCTGTGTGAAAAAAATTAATTTAAAAATTCACATAAAAAACTTTACAACAGTTCCCTACTGTACCCGCTGAAAAGTTGTGACAATGACAATGCTATGGTAATAGTAAACAAATAAAGTAATTAGTGAGGCAGACTAAGCTCCAGAAGCATAACATCATGAGTGGCAGTCCCAAAGAATGTTTATACTTGACAACAAACAGTGCTATAGATTGGCACTGTTACATTCTGAAACAGCTTCTACACCGCAGAAAAACCTATCAGGAAATTAAAAGTAAAGA
>NW_007061954.1:2586-3462 GCF_000164805.1 Carlito syrichta | reverse complement strand
AAAAGTACAAAAGTTATAAAGAATAAAGCACGAGTTGTAAGATTAAGAACTCCCATCGCTCACAGAGGGTTAGAAAAATGGTTAAGAATATTTTTGAACTTTGAAAAGCAAAAAAAAAAAAAAAGACTCCTTTGTGTTCATCTAGGACATACAACGGAGAAGTCTGAAGGACAAATTATTTGCAAATAGAAGGTCATCAAAGAGTAGTCATATAAAAAAATTTTAAAGAGTGCTAAAAAGGATTAGACTAATTTGAAATTAGCTTTAAAAAAGCTAAACATTCTTAAAAGAAAGGTATTAGAACCTAGACACTCAACAAAGTAACACTAAAAATATGGAATATCTGAATTAAAAAAGTGGCTCATAATAAACAAAAATCAGTGAATATGTAGGGGCTCAGAAAACATAGAGATTACAAAATTATAAAAAAGCTTGTTTACAGAAGTACGTAAAAATAGTTAAAGAAATTCAAATGAAATGATAATATAAATAAAATGAATTTTTAAACACTATAAAAATGTTAGTGATGAAAATAAAATAATTGAAATAAAATTTCTCTGGATGTGATCAATAATAGCAAAATAAAATACAGTAGAAGAAAATACTCAGGATTATGAAGATATAGCAATATAATCTACTTAAAACAAAGAGAACCAAAATAAGACTGTTGAGGGTAACAAGCAGTCAACTGTGAAAATATATTAAATTTCTTTCATATAAATAATAAAAGTCTTACAATAAAAGGAGACAGCAGTAAAAACAAATAAGTATTTGAATAACAAAGATCAAATTTCATGAAAACTGTAAGCAGATGTCCAGGAAGCTACCCACATCTTCAGTAGAAAGCAAAAAGCACCATGACCTGAGACATCATAA
>NW_007061954.1:0-1201 GCF_000164805.1 Carlito syrichta | reverse complement strand
GTATATGCATGTAGCACACGTGTACATGTGTATTTGTTTTGGAGGTGTTTTCTAAATAGGAAGAGGCAATGAACAACCATGTTGTTCTTTCAGACTTGATCCCCAAAACTTTTTCTTTCTTCCTTTTGTGGTGGAATCTAGGAAAGAAAATATTGTCATTAATAGAAGCTGTAATAATGACACATGAGTATAAGAACTTTCTAGTTGAAAATTAATCTATGGGATTTTTGGCTGTGTCTATTACCAAAATCGCTACTCTTTAATCATAAAACACAAACAAGGAAATATGATCCTTGTCTGTCCCGCAGGTCTAGCTCATGTGAGAAAAAAAGTCTAATCAATAGTCTGCAAATGTGTACAAAAATATAGTTAGAATGAATAAGACCTAGTATTCAATTGAAAAAGGCTGGCTATAAAAAACAACATTGTCTATTTTAAAATACCGAAAAGAGTGGAATTAGAATACATTTTTCATAAAGAAATAATAAATGCTTGAGGTGATACACACCCCAAGTGCACTGATTTGATGATTAAACATTGTATGCCTGTATCCAACATCGCATGTGCCCCAAATATTTATAAATCTATCATATAATTCATGTACCCATAAGTAAAAATAAAAAAATTAAAAATTGAGACCTATGTAAAATTCAATGTAGTCTAAACAATTGAAGAGTATTTACTCATTATTTAATAATTTGGGGGTATTGTTAAATTCTGAATTCTCAGGTTCTTAAAAATTATTTGTCCTTTAAATAATAATGTATTGACAATTTTAAGTCAGTTATATTGAGAGATATCTGACAGATTGTTTCGTCAATTTTAATTGAACAATTTGGATTGTCACAAATGCATACAATGACGTAGCCACTAGAGAAATCATAATATACAATGTTCTAGCACCCTACATCCCTATCGCAGTCCATTCTTCTTTCTAACGTTGGCTTCTGATATTCACTGATCTGTTTTGTGTCTTAATGATTTTGTGAATTAGAATTTTATGTAATTTAATTAAAAAGTTGTTTTTATGTCTGGCATCCTTTAGTGAACTTACCACTTAAGAATCATTTGTGGGCCAGGATCAGTGGCTCAGCCTGTAATCTCAGCACTTTGGGAGGCCGAGGCGAGTGGATTGCCTGAGTCCGAGGGTTTGAGACACACCCAGGCATCTTGGCGAGAACTCGCCTCTGTAATAAATCAA
>NW_007061953.1:0-502 GCF_000164805.1 Carlito syrichta | reverse complement strand
GGAAGGCTGAGGCGGAAGGATCGCTGGAGCCCAGCAGGTCAAGGCTGCAATGGCCAGGAGCGGCCACTGCACTCCAGTCTGGGTGACAGAGTGAGACTCCAACTCAAAAAAACAAACACACAAACAAACAAATTTTGCTTAGATTTATTTTAACAATGTGTTTCGCATGCACAATGCAAAAGGGAAATAAAAATTAAATCAACACCAGTAATCAAGGAGCCTAATGAGCAAGTATACCGAACCCTCTTCCCAGGATTTTCTAATAAAGCAAAGGCTGAGAGCCAACAGCCAGTGATGCTGACAGAGCTGCAACCAGGCCTTAGGAAGTGGAAACAGTGCATTTCAGAGGCAGCAGAGCATGACACTAAATGATAACACTGTGATATATTCTTCCTGGCCCCCAAACTCCATTTCCATTTCCCCTGAAAACTGGAACAAGACAAGGATGCCCACTCTCATCCCTCCTGTTCAATATAATATTGGAAGTCCTGGCGAGAGCAAG
>NW_007061952.1:0-776 GCF_000164805.1 Carlito syrichta | reverse complement strand
AATTACAATTCCATGATGCATGACGTGCTTCACAAAACTTACATTAAGATCACAGGTGCACAGTTTCAATACAGATTGTTCAAAGTTTTCCATAATGTTCAATAAAATCATTCATATTATACTCTTTGTTCTAAACCCTGATTAATACAAAAAACTTTCTAAGTTAACTCTAGGTTCAATCCAAGTTCACTGACTTCTAATATTTTTTATGATTAATATTATCAACTTAACACTATACTATAATCTATAAGTTTACTTAAATGACTTAATTTTTATTTATTCCATTAACCTATTATGATTCAACATAGTGCCCTGTAATTCTATAACAATTAATTCAAAACTTACTCTTGAACTACAAAACCTTACCATGACTTATATGAGTTTCATATATCTAAACTTTAATTTTTATATAATCTGATGATTGAACTTTAATACTATGCTATATCTTATTAGGCTAATACCTTATCATTAATTCTTTCATAAATCTTATGGTAGTTGTCATACTCTTGAACAAGGAAATGTATGGTTGCCATGACGATGGCCACGGGCTGAAGCAAACAGAGTTTCAGCATGTAACGAAACTAGAAAAATGTTCTGCCTGGCTAGAGGCAGGGCAATAAAACTATTACGGTAATTTAGTTTCTAATCTTAGCTCTAGGAGAAACTGCTTTCGGGAACAAAAGCTGACTGACCAGTCTACCAGGAAATAGAAGTTTAAAAATGTCTAGAAAGAAGTACAACTTAGAAGGGACAAAGACATATAAAACAATCTGCTG
>NW_007061951.1:0-1423 GCF_000164805.1 Carlito syrichta | reverse complement strand
TGACTCCTGCTCACAGCCCTGACAGAATCCCCCTCTAAAATTCTTCCCAAGTGCCCCCATCTGAGGATGCATCTGCTTTCTGGCTGCTTCCTGACTGACAAGAGGACTATTTCAGGGTGGAAACACTTGTGTCTGGCCACACACGTGGACCTAACAGTCATGGAGCAGGGGGCTTGGAGCCAACTCACACTGTCTGGCTTCTTGCTAGTCCACTCCACTTCAACCTTTCTGGCTGAATCTGGATGCAACAGGAAAGCTGTCAAAACCAAGGTGGGGGGTGGTTCTCTACTCCAAGTCGTCAGCCCGGGGATTGTTCAGACATTTCTCTGTCCCCTCTCTGCAGGCTGAGTGTGACACTTCCCAAGGGGCAGCCACACCTGCTGCTTGCTAAAGCACAAAGCCTACACCCTGCATGGACTTCTTACCTGGGCTGGCTGTCCCAATCCCTCACAGGTGTGAATGTTTGTTGAATTATTGCTTTATCTTACTGTCTGATTGCTGCCTTCATTTACTATCTGTTTGCTAAATAATTGAATGTTATTACTGGCTATTTTTAATTTTAATAAATATCCATTCTGCTTCTCTTGTTGTTTGCCATTTTGTGTCACATTATATGGTCGATGTCCATCTCTAATTAATGTACTAATATCATAAGCTGTTTCTCAAATCTGAATATGCAAAGCCAAAAAGGCAGCGAATGTCCTCTATCGAGTGCTCTGGGCTCCAAGATGCACACAAGCTCTCTTGTGTTGAAAGCTGTAAGCTCCTTCTTCACCCCACCCAGGTGTGCATCCTAGTCAGCCTTGGGCTTCGGCTTGGTTGGGCATTTGCTATGTTTCAACTTGAAAGAATACTTGATCTCTCTGAACCTCACCCTCACTATTTATAAAAGTGGATCCAATGTATTCAGAATGACCTAGAGATGACTGAGAAAATAGAAGGCAGTAATGTGCAAAGGACCTTTATCTGTGGCCGTTCAAGCTAGGCACACCATTATGGCAGTCAGTTCTGTTAAACACCACCCGTAATTTGGAGAGTCAGTCCTGACTCACAGCTTCAGAGCAAGAGAACTCCAATGCCTATGAAGAAAGGTTATTCTTTTTTTTTCTTTTCTAAAATTTTGGGTTAGTGGAAATTTTGGGTATAACTACTATAATCATTGATGTGCAAGTTAACTTGTTATAACAATTCCCTTAGTAATTAACTTTAGCTCACAAACTCTACCAGATGAAGCGTTTAAGTAGAAAATGAACAGTAAGTTGGACAAGGCCTTAAACCAGGTTAATTCTATATAAGGAGACTTTTCATAGCTATGTGATAACAAAGTCTATTAAAATATTTTATCTTCTAGTAAATATTACTATTATAATTGGCTTAAAATTTTAGATACCGTTTTGCAATTTTAGTTGTATCTTATTATGAA
>NW_007061950.1:72088-72836 GCF_000164805.1 Carlito syrichta | reverse complement strand
TTGGTGTACCTTGAAAACCCAAGAGAATCTGTCAAAGGCCTCCTTACATTGATAAAAGCCTTTGGCAAAGTCTCAGGATACAAAATAAATGTACAAAAGATAATCGCATTTCTCTACACCAATAATAAACAAACAGAAACCCAAATAAAAAACACAATTCCATTCACAATAGCCACAAAAAAAATGAAATACCTTGGCATCTTCCTAACCAAAGATGTGAAAGACCTTTACAATGAAAATTACAAAACACTGCTCAAAGATATCAAAGCTGACACGAACAAGTGGAAAAATATCCCATGCTCATGGGTTGGAAGACTCAACATTGTGAAGATGTCCATCTTACCTAAGGCAATCTACAAATTCAATGCAATACCCATTAAATTACCAACAACATTCTTCTCAGACCTAGAAAAAACAACACAGGAATTCATATGGAAATACAAAAGTCCAAGAATAGCCATAACAATCCTCAGCAAAAAAAACAAAGCAGGTGGTATCACAATACCAGACTTCAAACTTTACTGTAAAGCTACAATCATCAAAACAGCTTGGTATTGGTACAGGAACAGGCATATAGATCAATGGAACAGAATTGAAATTCCAGAAGCAAAACCTCAATTTCTCAACCAACTCATCTTCGACAAAGCCCCCACCACCTACCAATGGGGAGAGGAGAACCTATTCAGTAAATGGTGCTGGGAAAATTGGCTGACCACATGCAGAAGATTGAAACAGGACCCCTATCTAT
>NW_007061950.1:50625-71099 GCF_000164805.1 Carlito syrichta | reverse complement strand
AACACCTCTTATCAACAGGGTGCCTGAATGAAACGTAATTGTACACCTAACCCTTAACTGTACCCCACAAAACCATAATAAAAAATACTGATTGAAAAAAAAAAGAAATTAAAGTTAGAGTTATTAGCCAGCCCTACAAAAACAAGAGAATTCGTTAACTGAGCGATTGTTTTGACTTCACATAGACAAAGCCTGAATCTCAAAGCACAATCATATAAAGACTTATTCAGAAATTCAAAAGATACCAATAATAAAATAATTATAATAATAAAAGATACCAACATATAAGACAACATTACAGAGATAGCATAATGAGATTTGTCCTTGACAATTCAGGGGAAGATATTACATATAAAATCAGTTCAAATGTTTTGAGATTTAACAAATATTTAAGTACATTGCTGCCCTTTTCCCCATTTTCAATGAGGCAGACCTATAAAAATAGGTATGCAACAATCTATAAAAATAAATACTACACTTAAGAAAAGTCCAGATGAGTGCTATTAATATACGAGGGATACCATTTGTGTAAAACATGCTTTAAACAATTTTTTCTATTTTGATTCAAGGGGCACATGCGTGAGTTTGTTACGTAGGAGTCTTGGTGAGGCTTGGGCTTCTATTGAACCCATCACTAGCGTGAAAGATGGTGTCCAGTGGGTAGTTTTCAGCCCTATCTTCCCATCCCCCCTTGAGGAGTGCCCAGTGTCTGTCGTTCCTATCCTTGTGCCCATGTGCACACAGTGTTTGGCTCCCACTTTTTAGGGAGAACTTGCGATATTCAGTTTTCTGTATCTGTGATAATTTGCTCAGGATTATGGTCTCTAGATGCATCCATGTTGTCACAAAGGACGTGATTTTGCTCGTTTTATGGCTGCATAGTATTCCATGGATAAAACACACTTATTTTCTTGAGTGTGCACTGAAATCTCTAGAAGGATACCAAGAATCTGGAGAGGGGAACTGAAAGCATGAGAGGTAGAAGGGAGAGTAGCCTCTACACTATACCTTCTTTGCCTGTTCTGGATGTTTCATATAAATGGAGTCATACAATACATGGGTTTTGTGTCTGGCTTTTTCCATTTAGCGTAATGTCACATTTTTTTCTTTTTGTAACGTGTATCAGTACGTTGTTCCTTTTCGGGCTAAAGAATATTGGTGGCTCAGCCTGTAATCCCGTGCTTTGGGAGGCCAAGGTGAGTGAATTGCCTGAGCCCGCCGGTTCAAGACCCGCCTGGGCAACTTGACGGAGACCTCATCTCTACAATAAATCAAAAAAATTAGCCGGGTGGTGGTAGCACATGTCTGTACTTCCAGCTACTTGGAAGGCTGAGGTGGAGGGATGGCCAGAGCCCAGCAGGTCGAGTCTGTGGTGGCCAGAGCGGCCACTGCACTCCAGTCTGGGCGACAGAGTGAGATTCCAACTCAAAAAAAAAGAATATTGCATTGCATGGATAGATCACATTTTGTTTTCTATTTATCCATAGATAAACATCTCTGTTGTTTCCAGTTTTTGACCATTATGAAGAATATTGCTATAAATCTTCATGTAACAAGTTTTTTTGTGTTTGTTTTTTGTTTTTGAACACTTGTTTTCAATCTTTTAGGTATATACCTAGGAGTGTTACCGAGCTAGAAGGATCTGGCTGTAGTCCCTGGTTCTTGTGTCTCGTCAAAAAAGAATCATAAGCGGACCTCGAACAATTATCATAATACTACAAGAAAGGGATCGGCAGTAATAGGAAACTGCAGAGGGGGGGAGTAGGTAGGGATAACGGAGCATCCTTCATCTGTAAGGGTACGCAATCTCAAACCAGGTGTTTTGGGAAACCAAAGTAAGGCCCAAATGTTACCTGTACCTTGACCATTTGTACACCTAACCCTGAATTGTACCCTACATCTTTAAAATAAAAATATAAAAAGGAAAGGAAAACGAGAACCAAACAATCATAATTATAAGCAATAGTTTCTTGAGAGCAAGAGAAAAATCCATTCAGCAAGAAAAACAAAGCAGGCTTCTGAGAATCAGCCCTGAACCAACTGAGGGCTTCGGTTTTATAGGGTATTTTACTTCCTTTTTCCTGGTTTTCCTCCTGTCGATCTGCATTTTTCATAATTTGATGGACAGGTCCGTGTTATATAATCTTTTGGGATGGCACATTCAGGTTTCCCACAAAACTAAGCAAAACCTATGGGGAGTGGGGGGTTAAAATCACAATGCTAATTAATGCTAATAATATGGTAATAACTTAAAGATTATAAGAGTTCAATCTTAAACTTCCAACGCGCATGTGTACAGCTCTGGAAAGTCCCTGGTGCACAAAGTTTCTCACTAGTCAGGATACTGTAACCACAAGACAGAGGGACTTTCTATCTAGAATGATGAACTTGGGGCACGTGGTCTGGGGCGTGGCTGGAGACCAGGTACCCTCAGGGATGGGACCCTCCTACTCATGCCTAACTATTACCTAACAAAAGTGTAATTACTGGGTCCTATAGTAATTCTATGTTTAGCTTTTTGAGGAACCCCCAAATGATTTTCACAGTGGCTGCACCATTTTACACTCCCACCAGAAATGTACCAGGGTTATAATTTCTCCTTGTTCTCACCAACACTTATCCTTTTTTGATTTGTCCATCCTAGTGGGTATGAAGTGGTATCTCATTGTGGTTTTGATTTGTATTTCTCTAATGACAAATGATGGTGAGTGTCTCCTCATGTGCTTTTTGGTCATTTGTATATGTTCTTTGGATGGACATGTACTCAAGCCCCCAGCCCATTAATGGATTAGGTTTTTTCTTTGTTATTGAGTTGTAGGAATTTTTTTTTTTTTTTAGTTGGAGTCTCTGTCACCCAGGCTGGAGTGCAGTGGCACCTTCATGGTCACCCCTGCATCTACCTATTGGACTCCAGGGATCCTTCTTCCTCAGTCTTTCAAGTAGCTGGAACTACAGGCACGCGCTGCCATACACAGCTAATTTTTTTTTATTGTAGACATGAGTGCTCACCAAATTGCCTAGGCTGGTCTCAAACCTGCGGCCTCAGGCAATTCACTCGCCTCGGCCTCCCAAAGTGCTGGGATTACAGGCTGAGCCAGGAGACCATCCAGGAGTTCTTTACATAGCTGGATACTAGACACTTATCAGTTATACAACTTGTAAATATTTTCTCCAATTCTGTGAGTTCTTTTTTACTTTCTTGATAGGGTCCCTTCATGCAAAAAGTTTTAAATGTTTATGAAATCCTCTTTATTTTTTTCCTTTTGTTTCTCTTGGTGTAATAACTAGAAAAAACATTACCAAATCCAAGGTTATAAAACTTTATTTCCATATGTCTCAGAGTTTTCACTCCAGTATTTAGTTATTTGATATGTTTTCAGTTAATTTTTGTAAATGATATGAAGTAAGGGGTCAGATTTATTACTTTACATGTAGACATCCAACCATTTGACATCTGGACTAATACAAGTAGCGTGTGTTAATTTGTACTACATTTTTATAAGTCCTGTATTTTACGCGGCAAAGTGTTCTTTTAATGGTTAATTTAGAATGTTAGATGTGTGGTAACAACCAAGAAATGTAATATATAAAAATTAATGCCACATTGAGCATCCAGATTTTTATTATCAATATTAGTATGATAAGAAAAATTTATAAGCAACTATGTGACAATGTAAATCACATGGAAGGGTCAGAATAAAATTACATGGCACTTTCACTCTCCATCCAGCGCAGCGCCCGGCGCGCTTCCTGCCATCGCCCACCCGCCATCACCCTCCCACCCTGCAGCACCATGGATGTCAAGGTCATCGTCATGCTGGCCCTCGTGCTGGCTGCGCTTTGCCTCAGAGATGGAAAGCCTGTCAGCCTGAGCTACGGATGTCCATGCCAATTTTTTGAAAGCCAAGTTGCCAGAGTCCATGTCAAGTGCCTCAAAATCCTCAACACCCCAAACCACGCCCTTCAGATTGTGGCAAGACTGAAGAACAACAACAGACAAGTGTGCATTGACTTGGAATTCAAGTGAATTCAGGAATAACTGGAGAAAGCTTTAAACAAGAGGCTCAAGATGTGAGAGGTGGATGCATTGCCAAGGGCTTTGTTTTGCACACTTTGCCTTACCTTCACTTTTTGATTACGTAGCAAAATATGTGGTGTTTATTTTTCATTCAGTCTAATTTTCCAATGTCAAGGGTAACACACAGAAACTTAGACGAAAGCCATTATTTTGTTATATCTGCTTTATTATAATATCTTTCCCATGGAGCCCCTCCTCTGACTGGGGTTCCTGAGTTTTGTATCTCTCTAAGCTGCACAAGCTGGGAACCAAGACTGAGGGGGTCTTGCCCACCTGATCATGCCCTAGGACGGAGGGCCGCCAGGAGGGCCTAATGGGGTGTCAGAACCAGTCATCTTGGGCAAAGCATAGTGAAGGTTGCCCTCTGCAGTATGGGGTGGTGGAGGGAAGGTTGTAGAGGGCCAGATAGGAGGCCCACACCCTTCTCCAAATGGGAGCCGGGGTCTGACTCTTCAAGGAGGATGCCAGGGCTCCCCTGAGCTGAGGCAGGAGTGCAAGTCAGGGCAGAGTGAGACCCAGCCCTCATCCTGAGCGGTCCTCCACATCCATCATGTTCTTCGCATCATTCCCTTCTCTTACCCATTGTCATGCATATCCAAGACTGTCTCCATGATCCTGAAAAAGGACTCTCCCGAGACCAAAGCTTTCATTTAAGCTGGGCACAAAGAAGGAAATCGAAATGTCTTGTGTTACCAGAAAACACTGTGCACACCTATGTCTTGTTTAGAATACCGTCCACTCTCCAATCCTGTGTTTTTGATCAAAGTTGGCATCCTTACCCACGACCAATATCTTGGTTCATGCATTGCCCGCTCCTCTCATGTAAAGGCTGAGTGTAAGGAGATACCCTTTGACTGGGTTCCTCATCATAGCCGTGATCTTTGGGGGTGAACTGCCTTGGTTCCCCCACTGGTCACAAAACCATAGTGGATCAACAGACAGAGCCCAGAGTAATTTGGTTTGCAGCAGTATTGACTTCAGAGAACTGCTGGCCTTCAGCTGTTGATACCTTAAAACAAATCGAGCCCAGGACACTGTAACATGCAGAAAGTAATTCTGGTAAGATAATCTTGGATTATAGGTGTTTTCGATTTAACAATCTGTAAGATTGTTGGTGACATATGTTAGGCATGTCTGTAAATATTCCAGTAATTGAAACTTCATGGCAGAAGGCAAAATTTTTCTCTAATTTAAACAAAAAGTAAAATTCTCAAACCAGTTAGGTTATATTGAAAAAATAGAGTCTGGGGGTCTGTATTAGTTATAAGGATGCAGAACTAGTTTCAAAATCTTCTCTTGAAATTAACCTGTCACTATAGCAGTGCTGAATTATACATGAAATAATTTTATTTTCAGTGTGGCAGTCCTACTCCATGTAATCAAAGATATTTTAGGATCTCTTATGGAAAATTCGGAAGCCCCTTCCCCCAATTCATGAACCAGGACCATTAAATCTTTTGACTTGGAGGAAACAAACAGGACCCTAAATCTTGACTACAGCTAAATACAGAGTCACTTCCATTTCTCCTCCATGGGGGCAGGGAGGAGAACTAGAGTAGAAACTGCAGGGAAAATTATTCGTATAACAAATCAGTGCCTACCTGGAGACTGCCCAGCTAAAGCAGTATGTGTTTAAATACACTAGTCCATTTGCAAAGGAAAAGTCTCCTAATCCTAATTCTCTTTTGCTTTCAAACTACTAGTCAAGTGCATCAGTGAGCTGTTGAGTAAAGATCATCTAGCTGTTCCTCCTGGTCCTGGTGCTGCCTCTACCTGACATTCCCTTGGGCTCCCTCTAACCTCCAGGGTGATCCTTCACTGCCAGCCTCTGCATTAGGATGCAAGAAGAGAGGGCTAGGAGCTCACAGATAGGCTGTGTGGCTCTGCGTTGGAATCTGAATCAGTGCCATGTGTCTGTGCGGTTGTTTGTCCTCCTCCAGCCATGCACTGTGACACCAGTGAGGAAGCTCAGGAGGGATCCTCTGCTTGTCTACCTGTTCACCAAAGATTGCCTCCAAATTAAAAAATGTTCACCTTTAAGCAGAAGCTCCAAATAGCAAAAGGTTGCAGTCCCCCCAGGTGAAGTACAGAGATGCTCTAAGTCTTTCACTGGCTCCCATTTGACCCTTCCATGGTGTGACTTTTTTGACTAGTATTATCACCATAGGCTTCCTGAGAGCTGAGCACTTTTCCCAGATGGTGCACCCTTTCCTAGCTGGAGGATAATTTGGGGGCCCTGATCCTACTATACAGCTTCCCTGATCCATTCTGAGGGAGCCTCATCCCTGGGAAATGCCCCTTGGAAGCCTCCAGATACCCTAATCAGACCACTGACATCGCCAAATTGATAGAAAATATGTTATATTGCAACCTCACTGGACTCTCAGTCTCTATTGATGGGTTCTGTGTGAAATGTGATAAATACTGTATTTTGTATTGTTTAAATTAACGTCTCCCAGATAATGTGAAAATGGCCCAGGAGAAGGTAGCTTCATGTATGCAGAAGCTACCTTTGAGAAACTCTTTGAGAAACAATTTCTACTTTGAAGTCATATCAATGAAAAAATGTATATGCAGTTATAATTTTCCTAATAAAGATCTGTATTCAAAAAAAGAATAAAATTGCATGTAGTATGTAACTTAAAAGACGTTGGCACTTAATCTGTTTTAAACTTGTTTAAAAATAACAAGTTTTAACAGTGTAATGTTTTGTGCAAAAGTCACAGTGACCTTGTTTGTCAGCTATGTGAAAAAATTTTCAACACCACCAAGAAGATTTTAAAATTTGAAATAACATATTTTATTTTTGGTGAAGACATCATTTTATTTCTTCTGGAGTTCATGCTGTACTGGCGATTCATTTTTCTATTTCAAAGATGACATTGTGCTACACAATTTGTTGACCAAAAGCAGTAACAGGTTGAAATTTTTAAGACATTCACTATCATTTAAGACTTTATTTCCGGTTACCACGGCAATGTGATCTAATTACAGGTGTTAGAATTAAAAGCACTTAAGAGATTCTAATAATCTTTCTAGTAGGGAAGATACTACCACCACTATTTTCTAATCACATATTTTACTAGCCACATAACTAGTAAGCAATGGTGAAAATATTAGATCCAGATCACCAATCTGTGATTCTATTATTATCGCAGTACTTTTTCAATGCCAATAATTATGCTTTTGGTAAGATGCCTAGCACCATATTCTGAAATCTCTTTTCCCCCATAGATTAAATTAGTGACTTAAAAAGAAAAAAAAAAACAGAGCTTCAGTTGTGCTAACATGTTTGAGATGTTCCAGAGAGTGCTCTAACAATAACAGGTATGTTGAAATTATGCTAATTCCTCTGTTCCATAAAAATTAGTCAGAATTTCTTTAAATGCTAAGTTAAAGGTCTAAAGGGTTGCTTTATAAACTGATAACCCTCACTATTGGCAATGATATCATGAATAATAACTTTGTTCTGTGTAACACTTAAACATTTTTGTGAGAATTATCCAGTCGATAGTAATGAATAACATTACTATGAAATGTTGTGATAGGCAGGCACTCGTTGCATTTTAAATGACTTGTGCCATAGAATGGAACTGCAACTCAAAGAAGTAGTGAAAAGGCCACCCATGCCTTGGGTATTTCCTATCCTTACATGGTCCCCGTTCTTTCTCCTTGTTATGGTTTAAAGTGGCCCCCTCCAAAACTGTGAAACTTAATGGTGGAGTTTTTAAAAGTGATTCAGCCATGAGAGCTCCTCTCTCATGAATGAGATCAAGGCCCTAAAAAGAAGCTTCATCATCCTAAGTGAATTGACTCAGAAACAGAAAACCAAACACTGCATATTCTCACTCAAATGCAGGAGCTAAATGGTCACAAAGATGAAATAATAGACACTAGGAACACCAGTAAGGGGTAGTAAGGGGTAGGGTGGGGAGGGGAGCTAGAATTCAGAAATTATCTTTGGGGCATAATGTCCACCATCTGAGACCCAGTCTCCACCGCTACACAATACGTGCATGTAATGGCACGCATGTGCACTCCGAATCTAAAATCATAGTGAGGAAGAAAAAAGCTTCAGACACAGCACTTGGCCCCCTTGCCCTTCTGATTTCTGCCACATGAGGACACTGCCTCTTCCTTCTGGAGGAGGCAGCAAAAGGCACAATCTGGAAAGCAGAGAGCTGCCCTCAGCAGACAACCGAACCTGGCAACACCTTGATCTTAAACTTCTCAGCTTCTAAAACTAGGAAAGGTAAATATATGCTCTTTTTAAATTACCCAGCCCCAGGTACGGTAATGTGTTGCTTAATGGTGGAGATACATCCTGAGAAACGTGTCATTAGGTGATTTCATCATTGCATAAATATCATAGAGCATACTTACACCAAAAGTAGGATGCCACCTACCTACCACACACCTAGGCTATACGGTGTTGCCTACTGCTCCTAGGCTCCAAACCCAGATGGCATGTTATTGTACTGAATGATGTAGACAACTGTAACCCAGTGGTAAGTGTTTATGAACCTGTACATATCTAAACACAGAAAAGACACAGTAAGAAATACTGCAGAAGAGATTTCTTTGAATGGTACATCTAACTGGGGCACTTACCATGAATGAAGCTTGCAGGACTGGAAGTTGCTCTGGGTGAGTAAGTGAAAGAGTGGTGAGTGAAAGTGAAAGACTAAGAAATTACTGTATACTACCATAGACTTTATAAACACTATACACTTAGGTTACACTGCATTTATTTTAAAAGTAAAGTAATGGGAGGGTGGACTTGGCAGTTGAGGGAAACTGCCATGCAAAGGAGAGGCACACCTCATCCACAAGGGTGCCTGCATAGTGCACATTGGTATACCTAACCCTGAACTGTACCCCACATCTTTAAAATTTAAAAAAAAAATTAAATCTTTTTAAAAATAAAGTAATTAATTGTGATGATACTATGGCTAGAACATCACTTAGAAATTTGTCAGCTTCTTTGTAATGTTATAGGACCATTGTTGTATATGTCTTCTCTCATTGGCCAAAACATTGCTAAGCAGTACATGACTATATTTTATTACAACAGTACGATCATACTAAGACATTCCTGTTTCAAGAATATCTACCATGCCAACAGAGTCAGAAGCACATGGTCAGTGTCTGAGCAGACCTCATCGTTGCCTCCTCACCATTTCACTCAGTGTCTTCCCTTGGTTCTCGAAGACCAATTTCAGTGATGGATAAAGTTCCCACCAATAGCCTTAGGAGGAAGAGTACTAGTCAGCAGCAGGCAGTCACAACCTCAGAAGGCTAGGTGGGCACCAGATATTTGCCTGATGCCAGACCCACCACTATGATTCAAGGACACTCTCCATGAACACTCAGGCATGGCAGCCAGCATACAAGAGCCACAGTGGCCAGCCTGTTGGTTTGGTGGACAGAAGAGCCCCTCGGCAGTCCCCACTGGGCCTTCTCAAGGACAGGCCGAATGCATGTCAAGATATGGGCCAGCCTTCTGAGAGGAGAATAGAGGAGATTCAATAAATATGCCAAAAATGCAGAGCCATGAGGATGATAATTTGTCTGGTCACTAACCAATCAGAATGTAATACTGGGATGGGGTGCTAAGGTTCTGCTGAAATGCCAGGCATCACTTCTTCTGTTGCTAGACTGTGGCTCTTGCATGCTGGCCTCCTTTAGAGTCCTGGGGGAAAGACCAGGATGGCCACATGGATGGAGGACAGTAGTTACAAGTATCTCCCAACCGGTACAAGATTTTCATACTTTAGCAAATTTTTTACTATCAGCTCTGCCTGGAACATGATAAGTGTTCAACAAGTCGTTATTATGATATATGATCTGATCATAATGTGAGCCAAAATTGCAAATTTGACTTTTTGCATTATGTTGTCCTATTAAACAGCTAGGTAGGTTAAGCAGTAATGCCATCTTCTTGAACAAATGAAGAAATTGAGGCTAGTGAGGTTCAATAATTCTCTCAGATTCACACAATTAAATTCATCCATGTCTTTGGATTTCAAGTTCAATGCCCCTTCTCCACCACCACCAAGGGGATGGAGGATTAAAATGGTAACAAATTACAAAGGTGATAGGGTGGAGTGGAATAACAAAATTGAAAAAAGAAACATGCTTGAAGGGTGTGTATATCTAAACTAGATTGCGGAAGTTACAAGCAACAAAAAATAGAAAAATAAAATCAGATCTGACAAGGTTCATTGTGCAGAATAAATTGAGCTGGCTTATAATTTTGTGAAATATCAACTTTTCTTAACCTTCTTGGAGGTTATATAGCCAAAAGTTTTTTTTGAAAATTAAGATTTTGTGTGGTGCCCTAGTTAAAAACCAATGACATAATGTAATTTTTATTGTTTCCTTTCAACTTCAAAGTGTCTTGATTTGGACAATAAATTATATACTCACTCTTTACACTTATATTGATTCCTTATGGTCTCAAAGAAAGCTAACCATTTTCGGGTGCCTTGTTCACCAGAATGACTGTGGCTTTAAATATTAACAATTTGAGGAATAAAATTGTTTTAAAATGAGTGAAAAAGACCACTAGTAAAGATAGGGCTATTGGAGTTAACAGGAGAGAAAATCTTTGAGATGGCTGAGGAATGACTAAATAAATCCCTCCAGGCAATGAAAGAATACCATAAACATGAACAGCTCATTCCTCAAGCAGAACATCACTTCACTCTCGGGAAAAGGAGCTTATTGACATCCTTGTCCTTCTCCCGTTTTCTCTTCCTGTGAGAATATAAAAGGATTAGGAGCTGAGATATTGTGTACGAGATCTGAGATGGTAACAAAAGGATTTAGAAGAGGATTTTTGTGATGAAAAAGGATCCAACAAGTCAGAAGCTTCTTTAGCACAATAAAAAAGAGTTATATTTTGTAAGAAATAGGATCAATATCATAGAATAAGAGGAATGTGTGTAAGCTGTGTTGTCTTTGGGACAACATTAGTTCTTGTAGAGAACAATTGTCAATTTAGTGCTACATCTACAGCATCTATGACTCTTTCCTGAAGGCTTTCATTTTTTTTCATATGAAGAGTGAAGTCTTTCTTGTCATGCATAGGCTTGATAAATTAACTGTATATCCAAAGAGCCCTGCAAGACTTAATGGCCTTGGCGTTCACGTCTACCAGCCACATGGCCCAAATTCAGCCAAGTGAACACTCTTTTTCTCCTAAATGTGGGCCCTTAGAGGGGTGGTGACACAAAGGTGATGAGAAAAATGGTTACAAATCATTTATTCTGTGGAAGTACCTGGGTAAGACCATCTAGAAGTTTCTATGTAAAAGATGACTGAGAGCTGTGTGATGTCCATCTCTTCCAAGCCTGATTGGTGTCAGTTGCTTAAAACTGAAGAAGCTTAATACACTGACAAGCTATGTTTTCCCCAGTCAAGTTCAAGTTTCCAATGCCATTGCTGGGGGAAGAAACTAAGGGAATAGATGCCTTTGCTATCTTCTTCCACTTCGCGGGGACACAGGATCCCCATGGATTTGACAGCCAGTAGAGGCCTGGTCCAAAGAAAGCCTTTAGAACCTTCTTTCTAACCCAAAAGTGAGATAGCTTGCATGACATTAGAAAGATGGTCAGAATCCCTGTCCTTTACGTAGATGGGTGTTCTGAGGAATGGGAATTGATATTTTTAAGGCAAAGTAAGAAAAGGAGAGAAAATTAAGGAGCTCGTGTTGGAAGTGAAGGTGCATTAACACGGAACACCTCCAAAAGCCTATCTCGTGTGAGACATGCTTTCATATTTACTTGACGCTTCAAATGCTTCAGTCACCATCCAAATGCACTATACATTCAGTTGAGGATGATGTCATGATGGTAACTGGGAAGATCAGTATCCACTTCTGGATTACCTACCAGTGCTTCCAGTTGAAATGGTGTTACTAGGGCTCTAACCCCACTCCCCTATCATTAGTATAAGTGGCCAAGATCTACATGTGTGAGATTCATCAGCGCTGAGACTCTAGGATCCTTTTCTTTGATGGCTCCAGTATCCCACCAGGGTACCACAGGCACCCTCCCTTTCATGGAACAAGGACAGAGCTACATCCGAGAAAAAAATTCTCTCTCCTTCTGAATTATTTGGGGGTAATTATTCATTGGATTGTGTCATTCTGGAAACTTTAGTTTCTCTTGGTGCTTCTGGGATCTCTCATCACTAAGAGGGACTGGGTTAGGGTAAGGGCTTACAGCATATAGCTGGCAGCTTTCAGTGGGCTCTAGGTCTCGGTTTCTCAGAAGTGAGGCCAAAGGAAAAAAGAAAGCACTGCAGGTTTCTTCTTCTTATTTTGCAAACAAGGAAAAAGCCCAGACAGGGACTTGAGACATGCAGCCTGCTTAATAGTAGAGTGTTCAACAATCATAGCATTTCTCTCATGGTTCTGAGCATCCGAATGTTGCACTCTAGGACAAGTGGCAGAGTGCGGGATACATCAAACACTATGGTTCAAAATGAATAAATAAATCTTCCGCAAGCCATTTTCCTGGACATCAAACTCTTATATCCTGGGCTATATGGGACTTCTGCTTCTTATTTTTATTTATGAAGAAATATGCCCTTTTATTATTTAAAAATGTCCCTAACCTTTATTTTTTATTTTCTTTTTTTAAATTCAGTCTTTGCAAATACTGTCAAAAATTGTCAATGCCAACTATATTGCAAGACCTTTTAGTGGGGTATTGGAAAAAGATTTCAATTACCAAAAATTGTGCATTAGATAAACCCCACTGGTGAAAATACTGCCACTGCCCAAAGCTTAAACTGAAGTAATTTATTTTTTACTTTTCTTCTAGTGCTAAAAAGTCTTTTTTGAAATATAGATAGAAAAATATACTATTAATGATTCAATTTCCTGTAATATCATGTATTTCTTATGATTGCTTCTGGGACCATTTGATTCCTTCCAATTTCTTCATCTCGCAAAACAGGCTCTACTTATCTTGGCCTATTTATTATTACAAATAATCTTCTCCTAGAACAAATTGGGCCATTGGACAGGTATTTTAAATGTTATTTCTCCCCTTATCGTGTAGTAATTCTATTTGGTGGGAAGGATGTCCTCCTGAACACCTACAGAAATGTTCTTCTCTTGGGTTGCAGACTGTTTTTATGAGCTTTAATCTGATTTTCTCAGTTGACTCACTCTTGAGAAGAATGAAATTTAGCCAAGTTCAGTATTAGAATACAGCAAGAGTTCTCAAGTTCTCCTACTAGTGCAAAAGTCCACTTCCAAGTTCCTATGCTTGAGAATATACTATAACATAGAATGCCTGGCATATTCCCCAAAAAACAGAGGCCAAAGGCCTTCTATTATTTCTGTTTAGGTGTATGGCCTCACCTTTACATTCTGCATAGGAAAATAATTCCTCCAAAGTTCCATATGTAAAATAAAAATCCTTCATTGGTTTCCAATTTGGAAGACAAAGTTACACGTTAGAGATATGGGATTATCAACACTAAGCCTACTCAAAGCTTTGCATTAGAAAGTCATTTTAAGAGGGTTTGTCACAAATTCTCCTCTTCTGTCTCTTCAGAAGTCACCCAGGTACTACCAATACTGTTAATTTGGAGTAGGTGATGATCTTTGATATCTAATAGGAAATGACAAAGAGTTCTTAACTCTGTGTGACATTGGAAACACCTTGGAATCTTAAAAAAGAAAAATTATCAATATCCCAGTTATGACCAGGTGCAATGGCTCACGCCTATAATCCCAGCACTTTAGGGGGCTGAGGTAAGAGGATTGCCTGAGCCCACGTGTTCAAGGCCAGCCTGAGCAAATTGGTGAGACTTCATCTCTACAATAAGTCAAAAAATTAGGCAGGCCTGTAGTTCTAGCCTGTAGTTCTAGCTACTTGGAAGGCTGAGATGGAAGGCTGAGATGGAAGGATGACTTGAGCCCAGCAGGTCAAGGCTGTGGTAGCCGTGAGTATGCCACTGTACCCCAGCCTGGACAGCAGAGTGAGACTCTGGTACTTGTGCTCTAGTGCTCTCTCTCTCTCTCTCTCTCTCTATATATATATATATATGTGTGTGTGTGTGTGTGTGTGTGTGTGTGTGTATGTCTATATATACACATATATAGACATATACATACATACATAAAATGTATATATATGTATGTATGTGTATGTCTATATATATATAAAATGTATATAGACATACACATACATACATATATATATATAAATACATACATACATATCCCAGTTACATCTCAAAGATATTGACATCAATATTTTTTAAAAATCTCCTCAAGTGATTCTCAGCCAAGACTGAGAACCACTGACCTCAGGTAGATTTTTAATTTTAGATCATTCAAGTAGTTCCCTTAATTTCATCTCAAGTGCCATGGAGGGGAGGGACCTGTAATTTGGCAGTTCTCTAAACTTGTTCCCCAAACCAGTAACATCAAAAGTATTTGAGATTGTTAGATGCCAATTCTCAGGCCCCACCTCACTGTATCAGAAACCCTGGGAGCAGGACCCAACAGTTGTGTCACCACAAGCCATACAAGTGATTCAGATGCACAAAAAGGTTTGATGGAATATGGCAAAACTTGTTCATACTTTTAAAGTCCCACAGTGCAGAGTAACAAAACTTCAAGACTGTGCCACTCCAGATTTGGGACTGTAGCTTAAAGAAGTAGGATAATGCTATTTCTTAATCCTGTTTTCAGTACGGGGGTTGTCCATAAAAACTTCTGTTTGAACCCCACCTCTACTCAATTCTTAACGTAAGTTTTTAGTGCCATAGAAAAAAATTGTTCCCTTATTCATTTATCTGAATATACAAAATAGTAGGAAGTCAAGTTGAGGGGTTTGAGCCCTCAATCCAAATATCCTCTTCCCTAGACTTCTTCAAATTAGATCTTTATATGAAACTGAATAGGAACAAATGACTTGACATGGAACAGTTCTTTTTCTAAAAGTTTGAAACAAATTGGCAGCTCAGACATGACTTGGCAGTTGGAAACTTAATAAAATACCATTAAGCCAGGCTGTAAATCAATAATTCCTGTGTTTGAAAAAAAAAAGGAAGAAAAAATACTCTGATAGAAATCTTTTCTTTTAAATCCATGCTTGATTTGTTTCTTTGACTATTTTTGTCTCATCTTCCTTCAGGGTCCCTCCCTCAAGGGGATTTCATAATGGCAGAAAGCCTTTCCAGGGTCAGTAGTGGGTCGGTAGTTGATGCATGGTCTCCTCAATCTTTTTTAGATGGCAATCACTCTTAAAAACGGCTCTAAAAAAATAACTTCTCAAATCAAAATAAAAAGTTAGTAGAAATATATAAATGAGTAACCATTGCACATGTATGGACTATTGGTTCCCATTTTTAACAAATGGGGTAAACAATATAAAGCATTTCCAATTTTATAGTGACTTTTTACCCAATAATTTTATGTTAAGCGTCCAAATGTCATTCTTAAAATAATCTCAACATACAAAATATCCTAGCTGAGCATATAAGTATTAAGAAAAAGTATTTAAAAATTTAAAACAGCAACAAATAAATTAGAAAGACGGGGACAATTTGATTCTTTAAATAAACAAATAGACTTCTAAGATGAGGTTCCTAAAAAAGAAGCCAGAAAAAAAAATCACTCAGGATAAAACTTATAACAAGCCTGTCTACATTCTGCATGATAGTTTCTTTCTGTTGTGCTACATATGGAAACTCCTTCTGTAATTTCAATTTACACTATCAATGGAGGGCTCTGATGGGTTGATGAGAACTTCATCTCTTCTGTGTAAAAACACAGCATTGAGGATGCTAGTGGGAATGGATAGATTACTGCTGTCCGCTCTCAGGTGGTGAAGTTATTTCAGCTCATCTCAGGAAAACATCCCTGGGCAAAGCACAGCCTGAAACTGCTCCTCTGAACAGGGAACACTACTAGGGAAATTTACACCAGAAAGGAAAGTGAGGAAGGCAGGAAAGTTAATTGACACAGCCTATAGAGTTTCCCTCAGGCTATCTTAATCCAAGTAGTTTTTCAAAATCAATTCCATAAAATGTAATTGTCATTTCTAAAAGATGCGTTAATATCTTAGAGACAAGAAAACAGTATAAACACAATTGCCTATTTATTTATATTAGCATGTTTTGAGATGTGTTCCTGAAAAACTGGTGTTCTGTGAGATGCTAATAGAAATTTTTGTACAAAAATTAACACTGACAATATTATTTATAAATGGTTTTTAAATATACATAATTCATATGCACAACCATCTGTGAATGTATATGTAAAAAATTTAATTACAAAATACCTGTACTCAATGGTTACTTTTGTTATACTGCCTTCAGGAAGTGATATGATATGAAACCAAATGCCTGACAATTGCACAAGCTCCAGATATTTGATCTGAATATTGACTCATAAAAGCTTCTGCATAGCAAGAAAAATAATCAGCAGAGCAAAGAGGCAACCTACAGAATGGGAGAAGATATATTCTGGACTAATATCCAGAATCTACAAGAAATCAAGCAAATCGGCAAGAAAAAAGCAAATGACCCCATTAAAAAGTGGGCAATGACATGAACAGACATCTTTCAAAGAAGATATACAAATAGCCGACAAACACGAAAAAATGTTCAACTTCATTCATCATCAGGGAAATGGAAATTAAAACCACCAGTGAAATGCCACCTTATACAAGTCAGGATGGCTAGTATTAAAAAATCAAACTTTAAAAATCAAAATTAAAAAAAATATATCCAGAGGAACTCAAATCATTCTACAAAAAGATACCTGCACACACATGTTTGTTGTCATTCTATTCACAATAGCAAAAACATGGAACCAACCATGCTACCCATTGAAGTTGGACTGAGTAAAAAATGTGGTGCATATACACAATGGACTATTATGCAGCCATAAAGAAGGACAAACATATGGACTTTGCAGCAACTTGAATGAATTTAGAGTTGATCATACTCAGTGATCTATCACACAAACAAAGAACAGAATACCATATGTTCTCACTCATAATCGGATCTTGAACAACTATCATAATACTATAAGAAAAGGATTGGCAGTAGTGGAAACTGCCGGGAGGAGGGTAGCATTGGCAGTTGAGGGAAACTGCTGGGGGAGGGGGGAGCACATCTCATCAACAAGGTTACCTGCATAATCAACATTTGTATACCTAACCCTGAATTGTACCCCACATCTTTAAAATAAAAAATTTAAAATTTGGCGTTCTGGTTAGATGGTGATGGCATAGGTGTGACTGTGAGATTCTCTGAAAGTGAGTTCCCAAAAAGACTCTTACTTTCCTTTGCCCACTCCCCTGCCCATCGCCAGCCACACCGGTCCGAAGCCTGGAGACCCTCCGTCCCATGCAAGGCCAGCTATCGTGGCCCCTTAGCTACTGCTGCTCCACCATAGGTGACCCTGGGCCCCAGCAGTGTAGAGATCCCAGCTCCCTCCCCAGCTACAATGTCTCACCTGGCCCCAAGCCACCAGCTGCCACCTGTGGAGGCCCTTGGATACAACCTTGTGGAGATCTGGGTTCCCTTGCTGGCTACACTGATCCACCCGGCACTCAGCCATTGCCAGCTCCTTTCCTGACCTGGCACCCAACCCAGCAGGCCTGGTGCTCACTCCTCAGAGTTCCAGCTCCCTGCCCTGGGTTCTGGGCCCCCGCCCAGCCCTATTTCAAGCCGCCATCAACCAGGGAGGCTCTAGGCACCCACCTCTCAGAGATAACAGCTCCATTCCTGGCTGAAGTGCCCTGTGCAGGGCCCAAAGCCGCTATCACCACTTACCACCCACCCTTTGGAGCTCCAGTTGCCACTCTGGCTGAGGCACCCAGCATGGGACCCCATGGTTGAGTAGGGGAATAGTATCTTAAGGAGGTACTGATCAGCTGCTGTCAGCTCTCAGCTCCAGAAGAGGGAATTCCCAACTCCCTCCTCCACCCCAGGCTGCTGGCAGCACACCAGATCCAACACCCAGCTGTGTCACTGATCCCTGGTACCTGATGCTGGAGACACACACACCACCACAACCCATCATACTGGATCACCCACAGACCCGGATGAGTGGAGAGAAAGGACAGGTGGAGAGAAAGGATCCGAAAAAGAGGAGCTGCCCACCTCGGCTATTTTCCAGGCAGAGATTTGCATTGCTCCGCCCATCTACGAGTAGCCTCCACCTTGGTTTCTAAGGTAACATCACTATATAGGAGACGAAAGCCCCTCCCCTATGCTGAATCAGAAGCAGGCAACTCAGCCCCGTCACAGAGGTTTCAGGGAGCAAGCCAAGGGAACCAACCCAAGCTTGGAGTAAATCTATCTGCCCACAATGAAAGCAAAGGGGGGAGGCAAGAGATCAGAGCTGAAGAGACTTTAGACACTCAGGAAAGATTCCAGAGCTAGTCTGGTTTCTTATTCTGATTTTTTATTTTATTGTTTTGACTGTTTGTGTTGCTCACTTTTGTTTGCTTTTTGATTTAGATTACCTGTTTGTGTTGGGGGAAAACGCACCAAAAGGCATGATTTTATTGGACTGTATTTGTGTGATTACTGGTATGCTTTAGGGAATTTTGTTTGTGTATCTGTTTTTCATTCTTTTGGCCTTGTGTCTCTCTTTCATTCGTTAGTTGGTATGTATGTCTGTTTTCCCTCTCACTCTTCTCTCTCTCTCTAACTCCTCTTGACCCTCCCTTCTTCCATTATTTTCCTTTTTCATACCTTCTTTTGTCCCAGGGAGCAAACCTAAACTTAGATGCATGGACAGATTGTAAGCCAGTGGGAAATGGGTTCCAATGTGCCCATACACTCCTTGGTGGATACTGGGATCTGTAGATAGATTCTGAATCACAGCTTTCCCCTCAATTAAACCTCAAAACTGCAAAAAGTACACAGTCCAGCCTCAAAAGTGAACAAAGCCAGAGGACTCTCATAAGGAAGAACAGGAGATTGAACAAAAGAAGTAAAAGCAACCCCACACTCCCTGAAAAACAGAATTAGAGAAGGGAAGGGAAAGGGGGAGAGAGGAAAAATCTACACAAATGAAGAAAAACCAAAAGAAGAACATGGGTCTCTCCCAGAACTGACTTCAGAATGCAAATAATGAAGAGCCCCCAGAATGACTGCTCTCAAACTACAAACCTAGATATCAACACATTTATGGAGAGATTAAAAAGAATTGAGGAGACACAAGTAGAAACTAGGAAGGAGTTGATAACTGAGATAACAGTAGTAAAGAATGCTGTGAATGAAATAACTAACAAACTGATAAGCATGGAAAGCAGAATTAGCCAAGCAGAAGAAAGAATCTCAGAGCCTGAGGACCAAAATATAGAACTAACCCAAACTGTCAAAAACATAGAAAAGAAGCGTAAAAAGACAAAACAAAACCCTCAAGAGATAAGCAATTACTTCAAGAGACCAAACCTAAGAGTAATTGGACTTCATAAAACAGAAAGAGAGACAGAGGCCACCTTGGAACAAACATTTCATGAGATTATTAAAGAAAACTTCCCTCATCTCATCAGTGATGCGAAAGTTCAAACACAAGAGATTCAGAAGACCCCTGCAAGACAACAAATGAGAAGACCAACTCACAGACACATAATAATTCGCCTAAACAAAGTAGGTATAAAAGAAAAGATCCTAAAGGCAACAAGAGAAAAAGGCCAGATCACCTACCAAGGAAGACCAATTAGAATAGCAATAGATTTATCTACAGAAACCCTGCAGCCTAGGAGAGCTTGGAGCCCTATCTTCAAAGTTCTAAAAGATAAACCATTTCAACCAATATTAACCTACCCAGCCAATCTAAACTTCATCAGTGAGGGAGAATTTAAATCTTTCCCAGATATCCAATCCCTAAGAATTTGCGCTGCCACCAGATCACCTATACAAGAAACACTTAAGAAAGAAAAGGAAAGAAGAACAACGTTCTTCAAAAGAGTACAGGAAAAAGAGTAAAACACACACAAACCAACCCCAAAACCAAAAGAAAGAAAACAAAAAGGAAGAACAACAACAACTCTATCAGAACCTTATGATAGGGATCAACTCTCACATTTCAATAATTAGTCTGAATATGAATGGACTAAGCGCACCACTGAAAAGACATAGAATGGCAAAATGGATAAAATATTAACAGGCAACAATATATTGCCTTCAAGAGACCCATCTCACTAGAAAGGACATGCACAGACTCAAAGTAATAGGATGGGAAACAAATTTTTCGGTGAATGAAACACAAAAGAAAGGAGGAATTGTGATCCTAGTTTCAGGCAAAATACCATTTAAGCTATCAACACTTTAAAAAGATACAGAAGGCCACTACATAATAATAAAAGGTTCACTCCATCAACAAGAAATATCTATCCTAAAC
>NW_007061950.1:48297-49805 GCF_000164805.1 Carlito syrichta | reverse complement strand
TAACTAGACTGATCAAGAGAAAAAGCCCAAATAAATGCAATCAGAAACACAAAAGATGAAGTCACATCTGACCCTGAAGAAATACAAAAGATCATTAGAGACTACTATGTACACTTGTATGGAAACAAACTTGAAAACTCTAAGGAAATGGAAGACTTTCTGACATCACACAACCTGCCTAGGTTGAAACAAGAAGAAATAGAGACCCTAAATAGACCAATAACAATAAAGGAAATTGACTATGTAATAAGAAAATTACCGACAAAAAAAAAGCCCTGGACCAGATGGCTTTCCAGCAGAATTCTACAAGACATTTAAGGAGGAGCTGATACCAATCCTACTGAAAGTATTCCAAGCAACTGAGAAAGATGGAACCCTCCCCAAATCATTTTATGAAGCTAACATCACATTGGTAACCAAGCCAGGTAGAGACCCAACAAAGAAAGAGAACTACAGGCCAATATTCTTGATAAACATAGATGCCAAAATTCTCAACAAGATCCTAGTGGAAAGGATTCAACAATACATCTCAAAAATCATCCATCATGGCCAAGTAGGCTTCATCCCTGGGACACAAGGCTGGTTCAATATTCGCAAGACAATAAATATAATTAAATACATCAACAGACATCAGAATAAGAACCACATGATTACATCACTAGATGAAGAAAAAGCTTTTGATAAAATCCAGCACCCCTTCTTGATAAAAACCCTCAAACATCTCTAGGCATACATGGAACATACCTCAAAATAGTAAAAGCCATCTACCAGAAACCCACACCTAGCATACTCCTAAACAGACAAAAATTGGAACCATTTTCCCTCAAAACTAGAACAATACAAGGATGCCCACTCTCACCCCTCCTGGTCAATATAGTTTTAGAAGTCCTGGCTAGAGCAATCAGAGAAGAGAAGCAATCAGAATCAAGAGTATCCAAATAGGAAAACAGGAAGTCAAGTTATCTATCTTTGCAGACGACATTATTGTGTACCTTGAAAACCCAAGAGAATCTGTCAAAAGTCTCCTTGCACTGATAAAGGACTTTGGCAAAGTCTCAGGTATAAAATAAATGTGCAAAAGACAATCGCATTTCTTTACACTAAAAATAAGCAAACAGAAACCCAAATAAAAAGCACAATCCCATTCACAATAGCCACAAAAAAAAAATGAAATACCTTGGCATCTTCCTAACCAGAGATATGAAAGATCTTTACAATGAAAACTACAAAACACTGCTCAAAGAAATCAAAGATGACAAAAACAAGTGGAAAAATATCCCATGCTCATGGATTAGAAGAATCAACATTGTGAAGATGTCCATCCTACCTACGGCAATCTACAGATTTAACGCAAAACCCATCAAATTACCAGCAACATTCTTCTCAGACCTAGAAAAAACAATACAGAAATTCACATGATGACACAAATGACCAAGAATAGCCAGAACAATACTCAGCAAAAAAAAAAAAAAAAGCAGGAGGTATCACATTACCAGACTTCAAACTTT
>NW_007061950.1:20914-47311 GCF_000164805.1 Carlito syrichta | reverse complement strand
CAGACCACTCTATAAAAAAGATACCTGCACATGAATGTTTATCGCAGCATTGTTCACAATAGCAAGATCCTGGAACCAACCATGCTGTCCATCAAAAGAGGACTGGATTTTTAAAATGTGGTAACTATACACAATGGAATACTACACAGCCATAAAAAAGAACAAAATCATGAATTTCGCAGCAACCTGGATGAAACTAGAGTTTATAATACTGAGTGATCTCTCACAGAAACAAAGATCTGAGTATCACATGTTCTCACTCATAAGTGAACCTTGAACAGCTACTGTAATACTATAAGAAAAAGATTGGCAGTGGCGGGAAACTATGGGGGGAAGGGAGGGGAAGGAAGGTGGGATTAACAGTAGCCAATATCTGTCTGGGGATGAGGGGACACCCCTTATCAACAAGGGTGCCTGAACGATGCATATTAAAAATTTTTTTTAAAGTTAGAATGGAAATTTTCATCATCTTAATATCACTCTCCAGAATGCTTAACAAACCATGTATACTCAACAAATCACTGATTCCTAACTACAAATTCAGATTTGGAAATAATAAACAAGAAGGTGATGGTAAAAAAAAAATTTAAGTTAAAAAAAATTCAAAAAATAATAGATGCTAGCACAGATGTTAAGAAAAGGGAATGCTGATACACTGCTGGCAGGAGTGTAAATTAGTGCAACCTCTATGGAAAGTGGTATGGAGATTTCTCAAACAACTAAAAGTAGACCTACCATTTAATTCAACACTCCCACTACTAGGTATCTATCCAAAGGAATAGCGGTAATGATATTAAAAGTACACCGTACCCGTGTGCTTATCACAGCACAATCCACAATTGCAAAGATGTAAAATCAACCCAAATGCTCATCAACAAATTAGTGGATAATAAAAATGTGGCATATATATGCCATGGAATACTATTTAGCTATCAAAAAAAAAAATGAAATAATGGCTTTTGCAGCAGCTTGGTTGAAATTAGAGAACATCAACATAAGTCAACTAACTCAGAAACAGAAAACCAAACACTGCATGTTCTCATTTATAAGGGAGACAGGAACTAAGGATATGCAAAGACATAGAGAATGGTGTAATGGACACTGGAGACTCAAAAGAGAGAGAGGGAAAGGGTGGAGGGTCAGAAACATCACCTATCAGGTACAATGTACACAGATGGGGAGGGTGGATATACTTAAATCCCCGACCAAAACTATTGGTACTGCCCAAAGCTCATAAAATACGAAAGTAATAAAAATTAAATGCGCGCACACGCACACCAAGAATCTTTCATTTTGCAAGGCATCAATATAACTACCTTTGGTAAATGTACTTTTTTCCCCAAATAACAATATGCAGTTGTAATATTTGATATTTCTTGGCTCTTAACATCAATGCAAGTGTGTATTATAGTTCAGCAACTCCTACTGTTATTCCCTGGATTTGGTATAACTTACAAAGAGTTCCTGGTCAAAATACTCTAGCACACAGAAGGAGAAATAAAAAGAGCTTGTTACAATCAGCACATGGAGGTATCATGGCAACTCGGATAAACTATGCAAAGAAAGCAAGTAGCTACAACATTTCTGCATCTGTTTCATCCAGGAAATAGAACTCAGCTATTCTCACAGCTTCATGGCCACTGCTGACAATGTCCAGGAAAGGGCGCAACACCCAATGCGACTCTCACCCAAGAAGTTGACATTGCTACCTGCTTCCATTCTCCATTTCTGGTTGCTGTCCCCAGTCTCTGCTGTAGCCCCACCACTCAGCTAGCCCTAGTGCCCTCCACATCATTAAGAGGGAAGCATACTGGAGGTGCCCTGCATGTAATCACAGCAGAGAGTGAATCAGCCCTCAAGTGCTACCTCTACGGCTGCCATTCCCTTGAGCTACAGTTGGCTGGAGTGGAAAAACAAAATCTAAGCATAATGGTGCCTTATGGGAGGACAAAATTCTTGAGAATGGTGAAGCAGTCTGAATATAAATATCTAAAAAGTAAAAACAAAATACAAGCTCTTCCAAAAAAATGGAGTACCTCTGTGAAACTTGAAAAGCATAAAATTTCTAGCAGATGATATTAGAAAGCACACCAAGTCAGTGTCACTGTGGAATGGGGTACCCTTGCAAGATCTCAGATCTAGGAGTGAAATTCGGAATTATTACATCTTGAAGGCGTAAAGTCATTGTTTTGTTTTCTCTGAATTGAACTTAACTTCAGAAGAGACAGTCCTTAATTCTGAAAAAGACAACAACTCAGATAGACTCCTTAGGTGAATAAACACAAAATAAATATTCACCACATTCTTAGGGTAGAACTGTGAAGTCATCATTAGCTGAAAAGCAGATGACTTAGAACGAAGATATGTTATTTTACTCTTTCAATTATTCTTCCTCTCTATACTATAAGCTCTGGGACATATCAGTCTATGACTCACTGTGGTCTCCTCAGTCCATAGGGCACAGGGCCCATCCACAATAGATCCTCACACCTTGTGTATTATAAAAATATATGAATAAAGCATAAACCATTGAAGTTATTAAAATAACTTACAAAGTGCTGGGGCAGTGCTGGAACTGATCAACAGCGCTTATCACGGGGAATTGTCAGTTCCATTTAGAGACGTGCCATTATAAATGATTTTCATACAAGTTAAAATATGAAAAATATTATAGAGATATGTAGTATAACTTCATCTAGAAGGCTAAAGCTTAAGTCATATTTTTCTTTTGCTGTTTCTCTATTATCTTAAATTTGAGAATAATTACTGATACTTTTTTTCTGTACAACAGCACCTATTGAAGTAACTTCACTCATAGTTGTCTCATAATAAGTCCTTTCATTCCCTTTTACTGGACTTCAAAAACTGTGTATGTGCTGGTTTTAAAGTAAAAGGGCACTTTCTAATTAAAATTTTATATGTATGTTTCTGTCATTATATCAAGGGTTTAGTAAACCAGGCCAGGCAGCAACAGAAGAAAAATTTCAATACAAATAAACACTTTCTCTTACCATAATATCATGATTTATTAAAAATGCCTTTTACCAAAAGACATTTTTAAGATAAGCTAAATTTTTTTATTTTAACTAAAAACTTTAAATATCAGATGTTGAAATGGGCCATTTTTTAAAAAAATTCCTGAGTTCTTTTATAATAGAACAGTAAATCAGACCCTAGCTCAGTCATTTACGAAGCTGGAGCAAGTATTTAACCACTAAGCCTCAGTTTTCTCACTTGCAAAAGGTTAAAAAAAACCTACTTTTGAAAGATGTTTTAGGATTAAATAATATGATACGTTTTGAAGTAGGTGCATGGTGCTGGCATTTTAATGTGCTTAGTAAAGATTAGGTGTCCTTGACAATAATGGCTGCCTTCCAACCCTTTATATCTTGTAACTTACAGAGTACCAGGTACAGTTCTAAGTATGTGACAAATATTGAGCCATTGAATTCTTACGTTACCCCTTTCAGTAAGTACTATTATTATCCCCAGCTTACATAAGAGGAAACGAGAATACAAAAAAGATTAAATGACTTGTCCAGATTCACACAGCTACTAAATTACAGAACTGGAATCTGGAGCCAAGTACTCAAACTTCAGGATGCATATCCTTTATAATTTCACTCTAGCCATTCATATGATATTTTAAAAACCAGATCATCCTCCTGTATGCAAAAGAAATGTTACCTGTCCTGTTACATTAAATCAACATGCATGGTAAGCAATCTAAAGAAATTACCTGTGCAAGATAAAAGAAAGAAATGGTTCGATTTTCTGTTACTAAAAAAAGACTTCCACAACTGCTTTTTCACTTGTGAATATCTATTCATTCTTTTTATTAATTTTTATTGATACATAATCATTGTACCTATGTATGGGGTACAGTGTGATGTTTTAATCTATGTGTACACAGTATAATGATCAAATCAGGGTAATTACCATATGCATCCCTTTAAACATTTATCATTTATTTGTGGTGATAACATTCAAAACCTTGCCTTCTAGGTATCTTGAAATATATACTACGTTGTTATTTGCTATAGTCACCCAATAGTGTAATAAAATAGCTGAACTGATTTTTTCTGTCCTTAACTATAACTTTATACCTGTTGACCAACCTTTCCCAGTTCTCGCCTCAGCCTCTGGTCACCACTATTCTACTTTCTACTTCTATGAAATCAACTTTTTTTAGATTCTATGTATGAGTGAGACCATGCTGTGTTTGTCTTTCTGGGCCTTACTTATTTCACTTAGCATAATGTCCTCTAGATTCATTTATATTGCCATAAATGACCAGATTGTATTCTGTTTTATGGCTGAATAGTATTTCATTCTCTCTCTCTCTCTCTCTCTCTCTCTCTCTCTCTCTCTCTGTGTGTGTGTGTGTGTGTGTGTGTGTGTGTGTGTGTGTGTTACATTTTTTATCCATTTACCTGTAGATGGACACTGAGTTTGATTCCATATCTTGGCTATTATGAATATTGCTGCAATATGAATACAGATATCTCTTCAACATTACTGATTAGATTTTCATTGGCTATAGACCCAGTAATGGGATTGCTGAACTGTGGTGGTTCATTTTTAATATTTTGAGGAATTTCCATGCTGTTTTCCATAAAGGCTGTACTAAGCTACAGTCCCAACAGCAGTGCTTGAGAATTCCCCTTTCTCCACATCCTCACAAGCATTTGTTAGTTTTTGTCTTTTTGGTAACAGTCATTCTAACTGGGATTGAGGTGATATTTCATAGTGGTCTTAATTTGCATTTCCCTAATGATTAGTGATGCTGATCATTTTTTCCAAATTGGTCATTTTTTGTGTCTTCTTCTGAGAGATGTCTATTTGGGTATTTTGCCTATGTTTTTTCTCTTTTTTTGTTTGTTTTTGTTTTGGTTTGGGTTTTTTGTTTTTTGTTTTTTGTGTTTTTTTTGAGTTGGAGACTTACTCTGTCACCCAGACTGGAGTATAGTGGCCGCTCCTGGCCACCGCAGCCTTGACCTGCTGTGCTCCGGTGATCCTTCCGCCTCAGCCTTCCAAGTAGCTGGAACTACAGGCGTGTGCTACCACACCTGGCTAATTTTTGATTTATTGTAGAGATGAGGTCTCGTCAAGTTACCCAAGCGAGTCTCGAACCCGCGGGCTCAGGCAATCCACTCACCTAGGCCTCCCAAAGCCCTGGGATGACAGGCTGAGTCACCGAGCCTGGCCTTTTGGCCCATGTTTTAATTGGATTTTATGTTTCTGGTTTTGGGGCTTTTTTTGGCTAGTAAATAAATTCTTTTAAAAGACTATCCTTAGCTCTCACAGAGGCCATACAAATGGGGAAAGAGGCAGAACTCACCTTTATTTGTTTATTTATTTACTTATTTTTGTCAGACTCTCACTCTGTTGCCCAGGCTGGAGTACAGTGGCATGCTCATGGCCACCATAGCCTCGATCTGCTGGGCCAAGGCAATCCTTCTGCCTCAATCTTTCAAGTAGCTGGAACCACAGGCATGTACCACCACAGTCAGCTAATTTTTTTTATTGTAGAGACAAGGTCCCGCCATGTTGCCCAAGCTGGTCTCAAACCCATGAGTTCAGGCAATCCTCTTGCCTCTGCCTCCCAAAGTACTGGAATTACAGGCATGAGCCACCATGCCCAGCTGTTTTTTTGATACTGAGTTATTTGAGTTCCTTATAGATTCTAGATATCACCCCTTGTCAGATGCATACTTTGCAAATACTCTCTCCCATTTTGTAGGCTGTCTCTTCACTCTATTGATTGTTTCTTTTGCTGTGCAAAAGCTTTTTAGTTTGATGTCATCACATGTGTCTACTTTTGCTTTTGTTGCCTGTGCTTTTGAGGTTTTATTCAACATCCATTTATTTTTTATTCTTTCATATTCAATATGCACATTTCCATGGAACAATTTAAAAGCATTGCACTTATAATCTCTCTCAAAACTATATTTGTCATTTGATTGTTTACACAGGATGTTCTCTGAATATCATTCAAGTTATTTTCATTTAAGTATCTAGTTCAGCTAGATACTGAATTTGTCAGTGTAATCTTCCTGATAGCCTAAATGATTTAAACCACTGAGTTGCCTTCACAGGGTAAAATATATAATCAGTGAAGGCATTGTCAAGAGACAGAGGATTTCCGGAGACATGCAGACACAGAAAATGTTTCAAAAAGGAAAAACAAAAAGGAAGTGATAAAACCCATATCCTGTGCTTCTATGCTTTAATATCTTTAAAAAATAGAACTGGTATGAAAGTGAGTTTATTCCTCTTATAGAGCATTATCAAGAACTGGGAGTATTAGCGATCCCATTTTGGGTATTTACTGTTCCAATGCCAAGTAATTATTACTCCATTCTAAATAGACTTGTAATGGGAATTTTGAAAACTAGGGTCAGTCTGAAATCCTGTCAGCTCCTTAGATAATTTCACTGAAGGGAAAAATAAGATAATGAAAATCTCCATTAAATGAGGAAAATGGGGCAGACACAGTCTCTGAAGTAAACTATGCATTAGGATTGCTTAGTATATTGACCATAAACACAGACATTTAAAAAGAAATACATTTTCAATTATTATTTATTCAAATACTTTTCAAAAGGCTGCAATGTATCAGACACTCTATATACTACAGCTACAAAGGACTAAACAGCATTTCCAATGTTATTTCCAAACAAATGCATGAACGGGTCTATGAACAGAAGTCAGCATATAACACGAAAGCAGACAGAAAGATTTCACAGCTTTCCTCAGAAATGTAAAGAGATTTATGAGCCAAAACAATGTTAAATAAAGGCTGCTGAAGACCTCATGCTGACATGACAAGAGTTTGGATTTTTATCCTGAAGATTATGTGAACCATCTAAGATTTTATACGAGGCAAACTCTTAATCAGATGTGAGTTTCAGCACAATTGGATTGATTTTGGACTACAGCAGGGAAAGCTATAAATCAGAGGGGAGATAGAAGGGAGATTGTTGGCAACTGCTGAGAGGATTTGCAGTGAATAATCAAGGCAAAACATGAGGAGATCCTGAATTCAGGCAATGTCAGTAGAAATGAACAGAAGGAGGCTGATTACAGAAATATCTAGGGGTCACCGTCAACAGGACTTTGGATAAGAGGTTGGATTTAAGAGATGAAGAGAATTGGAAAGCTGAATAAATGTGAGAAGCCATTCACTGATAACACAAGTAAAGGAAAGGAAGCCAGCCAAGAATGAGTTCAGTGCAAAGAGAATGTAAGTTTAATTTAGTCTGGAACATCTGAGTTTGAAATGCCAACAAGACAACCAATAAAAATGCTTATCCAGTAATAACAGGCTGTATGACCCTGGAGCTCAATAAAGAAATGCACTCCAGAGATCAAGATTTGGAAGTCATTAACTCATTACTCTACTTGCTGCCAAAGGAGTATATTAGATTGCATAGTGAAGATGAGTAGCATAAGAAAAGAATATATCAAGAACTCAATGAATTCCAAGAAACACATACTTAAAGGCATATAGGAAAGAAAAGACTCAAAAACAATTATGAAGAAACAACAAAAGAAATCATGAGAAAACCAAAAGAAATTGTTGCCCAAAAAAACTCCCCTCAATGGCTTCCAGGAAGAAAGTAGTAATTAACCAGTGATAAATCTTAAAGCATTTTAAGAGACACACACACAAAAAAACTAAATTTCTCTCTAAGACTATTGAACACAGCAAAGAGTTTCATATAGATGGTCAGGTATAGGTATAGGTATAGGTATAGGTATAGGTATAGGTATAGGTATAGGTATAGGTATAGGTATATGAAGTGCCTCAAAAGTTTTGTCAGACATGTCCTTTTTTTCTTCTGGAGGGTGAGTAGGGATTTGTAGCCTGGGTCTCAATCACGGAATTACTAAGATGAGAAAAATAAATAAATAACACACCAGAGAGAGTAATGCAACTTTCCCTGAGAGCCAGGCAACATGGGCTTGCTCTCCTATACATATGCTCTCAACCTTTCTTCCATATAGGAAGGGCCAGGTTTTAAAGGCAGACTAAAATGCTGATACAGTCTTCCTGCTTTCATTCAACTAGAAATAAAAACGTAGCCAATTATGGTCAATAAACATAAAGTGATAGGACGGTGCTTTTGCAAAAGATATTCCACTATGAAGGGAAAATCAAATACAAGTATGAGGAGCTCTTTTGCTGCCGCTTTTCCATCCATCACTTTTAGGCCTGCCCTTTTTCAAAATTTTAAAGGCAATTTTATGAGGACATGATCCTGCAATCTGCTACAATCATATTGTGCCCATAAATGTAGACATCACTGACATCTTAAGGACAGTAGAGCTTGCACAGGAAATGTTTAAAACAAACGAACACAGTAACCTCTGGACTTCTTGCTATATGAGAAAATAATCAAGTCATATCATTTAAGTCAATTTCAGTCAGATATCCTGCTGCTTACAATCAAGAACATTCTAACTGCTAACCGTACATACCCAAGGGCCTAGCAATGCTATTTAAAATAAACAGAATAGGCCGGGTGTGGTGGCTCGTGCCTGTAATCCTAGCACTTTAGGAGGTCAAAGCAAGAGGATCGCTTGAGTCCAGGAATTTGAAGCCAGCCTGGGCCACACAGCAGGACTTTTCTATTTTAAAAATAAATAAATAAATAATAAAACAATTAGCCAGGTGTGGTGTCTCGCACCCGTAGCCCTAGCTACTCAGGAGCCTGAGGTGGGAAGATCATTTGAACCCAGGGGTTCAAGGCTGTGATGAGCCATGATCGTGCCACTGCGCTCCAGCCTGGGGGATAGAATGAGACCACGACTCAAAAACATCAAATAAAATAAATTAAAGGGGAAAAAAAACCCTCACTTGCTGTGACTAGGAGTGACATAGTGCTACTTCTGGAAAAAAAATAATCAGAGTGCACAAACTCTCTTAACAAATATGATAATTTCATATATTCTCCTATTATCATGAAAATGTATATTTTGACAAAGGCAGTTGAAGCCTACTGCCTGAAGTATCCATCATGTTCATGCAAATTTAAGATTAATGGCTCTGGGAAAGATTTAAGCTGAAATGCAACAAATGAGTAAGCTCAACGCCTATCTGTCCTTGAGCTCTCAGAGAAAAGTAACAAAATGGTGTGTCGGGAGAATAGGTGAGGATATGCAAACAGACTGCTTCTCGTGCCTTTACTTGAAGTTGAGACCAGGCTGTTTTGTTCGTTGTTCAAGTTTTTGAATGAAGTACCTTGCAATAATTAACAGCATACATTTCTACAATCATCCCCGTACAGAAAGTGGCAAATGAAATCATTAGGCCAGAATTTAAATGAAGATAGAAATCAAGTAGAAAGCGTCATTGTCTTGCTAGACTGTGGTGTGGCCATGTGCTTTTTGAGCTATGGCTGTCACCATGTTTCCTGGTTTTGGCCCCCTTCCCCACCTTGGGGAGGTGAATCTTTTCTTTCCCTTTCTCTCTCATGAATTGACTTTTAAATAAACTATATTTTCTAATATAACTTCTGTGCAATTCTTTGCATCTTACACGTGGCATCGGATCGCACCCCAAACACCCACACCCCCCAGGGGGCCTGACCCTGCTGAAGTCTCTGCTGGGAGACTGTGACCCTAATATTTTTGGAGGTTCCATTGAGATACGCCGCTCTTTTGCTCTCTTTCATTCTCTTCTTCCACTGAGACCTACCATCTTTCCTCTCCAAAAGCCCTTAAATATACCCATTTCGTAGCCTCTCGAGGTTACACTTGCCTCTGAATGTCAGCTCCCTTTCCAATCTGTGAAAGGTAATAATAAACTTCTTTCTATTTCCCTTAAAAAAAAAAAAGCAAGTAGAAAAACATCACTAGGTACCATCCAGATAAACAGTGCAGATTCTCTTTCAACTTTCCACAATATTAGATTATTTCAGAGGAATGAGAAAACTGTGCAGCCTTCCTAAAATTTGTTTGTTCTTATGGCCTACAAAATTAGCAAGGAGTTATCTGTTAGTACATAAAGAATTAGTGAGTATCACTGATACTGACCTAGCATCTCAAAGTCAGCAAACCCAAAAAAGTTCTCATAAGAGATGTTAACCCAAACTTTTCTGATAAAAAAAGTTCTGTACTTAATCCAAAGATATTCTTGTGATGATTAAAGTGAACTTTCTGTCACAACTAGGATGGTCTTCTACCGATGCTATGTAAAACAGAATCCCCTAAGTGTGCTCCAAGATCACAAAAAGATCTGTCTCCTCTTTTAGACCCCACACAATCCAGTTTTCAGAGCTACTAGTCAAAAAGTGGCTGCCTAAAATCCTGTCCATGACTTTGGCCTTGCCAAGGCTCTTTCTAAATTTATGAGGCCACATCTATTGTAATAAAATTTTTCATTTTTCAAAATTATCTGTTTCTACTTGGCTCATGAGACACATAAGTTTCAATAATAACAGTAGGGGTTCGGGTACAGTGATTAGGATGAAAAAGACAGTACTGTGCATATTAGGAAGGATAAGACAGATGTACAAATAGATCTTTCCACATATAAAAATAGTAGCCATAATGCTTTTCTCCCAACAAGATGTTGGAAGTTGACTTTGTGAGAGATATATTGGTTTTGTCTAGAGTCACATGTATTGTTATCCAGTAGGCAAAATTGTTTATAAATTGCAGAAAAAGAAATATTCCCCAATGGTGAGTGTATTCCTGGATTCTGAAGGAAAAAGAAAAAGCTCTTTTGAAAACCTTGGGGGTTCAGATTATGAGCTTGATATAATGCTCTTTTATTCTGAATTAACCCACAGACAGAACTGAAAGCCAATTCATATCATTTAAAATGAGGCCTAATTATAAAGAATTAGTAGGGTGATCATTGTATCAAGGAAATCAGATCATTATCATTCCAAACAAGATCACCACAAATCAGTGGCTAGAAGAACAAAAGGCCAGAGCACACCTTGATGCTGGGTGCCAGAAGTCTCCTCAAAGTTCTCCATTTCAGTGACCATGTCAGTGACAACTATCCTCGTTTTGATGGTATCAACTTATCAAACTCCCTTCCTCCAGGTTACCAGGTCAAAAAAAATTTTTCCTTACATTGTTTTGAATGTTGATGTCTAATTCTTTGACTCAGCTGCCTTGTAACTTCTTTGACTGGTATTTCTAGAATAACCAAAGTGCTGTTCACTTTTTCATTAAGGTCTGATTAACTGGAAATATCCTGTTTGTAGTTTCCCTGTTTAATGTGGGCCTATTGATTTGCTAGAATGTAGAGTTGTTGCTATACACAGGCACAGCAGGGTTCTAATAGAATGATATAAACGATGCAAGAGTGAAAGTCTTTATGTTTTCCACTCAGAGGTAGCTAAAATTGCCTGTAGCAATACTCAGTTTACGTAACTTGCAGCCAGGTGGTATTTGTACAAAGTTTCCTTTTAAAAGTACAAATATATTATCTTAGACTGTAGTTAATGCCTTGACACATTAGCAGTCACTGAACACTATTTCAATTGGTGAGCAAAGAGAAGAATTCTGAGAATAAGGACAAATGCATTTTGAAAAGTGGTGAAGGAAGAAGGGAAAATAATTCAGAGCATGAGAAGGGCATGGTGGTGGCTGTTATGGACCGAATGTGTACCCCCAACACGTGTATATTGGAGGCCTAATCCCCAGTGTGACTGTATTTGGAGATAGAGCCTTTAAGGAGATCATTAAGGTTAAATGAGGTCACAAAGGTGGGACCCTAATTCAGTAGAACTGGTGCTCTTATAAAAAGAGGATGAGACACCAGAGCTCGCTCACTCTTCTTCCCACCTAACCCTCCATATGCAAACACAGAGGAAAGACCATGGGAGGACACAGTGAGGGGTAGCTGTCTGCAAACCAGGAAGGGAGGCCTTGCCAGGAATTCACCTTGCAGCACTCTATCCTGGACTTCCAGCCTCCAGAGGTGCGACCAAACAAATATCTGTTGTTTAAGCCACCTGGCCTATATTATCTTGTTATGGTAGCACAAGCAGACAACAGGAAATCCTCAAAAAATAGAAAGTATCAGCAAATCCCTAGCTTCAGAGAACAGAAAATTGAAAAACAGAGAGAGGTCAAAAAGTAAGGTAAACAATCAAGAAAAACGATAAAATTTCCCAACGTGGCACTTTGGCCTAGTACTAGCCCAACACGAGTGGCAGATGAATCAGTAGCTCAATCCTCGTGCTAAAAGATGCACTATAGATCCAGCATAGATCCATAGAACCTCCTGGATTTCAGGTTAATGTGCTATTTCAAAATAAATTTAATAGTATTTGCATAATAAGAAAAACTTCCAAAAGCATTTTGTTTTAAATTCATACATTTGGACAAAATTCTAAAACTGTGGAAACCACATTTTAAATTAAATTAATTTTGAATGACATTTAGAACAATATCACACAACAGAGAGGTGTGAAATTGTTGACTATATTTTGCAGTGCCATGAATTCATTGCATTCATTGCTTGGCACTTATTGCTTCTTGTCAGAGCTGGAAGCAAATGATCAGATTAGCTTAATCCTCTCATTTCATACTTTTACATTCTTGTTAGGCTTTACTCAACATTATATTTTAAGATAATTGCTAAGATTATTATTAATTTGAGGTACTTATAAAGATCATCATTAAGATAGTATTATGATGTATTTGGAAGTGTAAACTTTATTGTTTTAAAATGACTGATTTCTAATCTCCCAATTTCTTAAATCAAAAATTTTTTTCAACTTAAAGGTAAATTTTAAAAGTATTAAAGCATCAGTTGAGAGAATAATATAGATAAATACAGGGATAGACACAGATAGATATAGATATAGATATTCCAGGTAAAAAAAATTCTGCAAGCTCAAGTGAACGGGTTTCCTGCCCTAAGCTGTGGAGAAGCTTTTTTCACTTCCTCAGACGCTCCATGTGCTAACCACTCACGAAGGTGCTAAAAACACCAGGATGAACACCCCTGACTTCAGGTAGCTTTGCGACTGACACACAGTTCATGTGCTACAGTTATGTAACAGTGTAAACCTGTTTTCTCTTTAAAGCTAATCTATATTTGATGACATAATAGTTCATCTTCGATACATTTTTTTCCAGGGAAATGAAGACAATTTTACCTCAGGACTATTTTGTTTTGTTCTCATATGTAGTCTTTAATGAAAAAATATCAGCACCATTTATATCATATCAAATACTGTTACATTATATTAAATACTGCTGACTAACACGTAACTAATATATATCAACAGAAATTACTAAAGTCTTTATAGCTTGAAAGGTTTGAAAATATGCACTTTTGAATTGATTTGTTGTTATTCTGTCTCATGAATCAAAATATGCTGAAGAAGCCAGTATGTGCCTAGTCATTAGCTATCTTTGCAAATATGTACGTGTGCTACAGGAATAATATTTTGAACCATATCAAAATGTTTTCCCCTTATCCAGCCAGGGTCACACACGGACTCAAGGAGAATTAAGATCTTTGGTACAAGTCTATACATAAAATGAGTCAGTTACAGCTTTTGACTTACAAATTAGTACCTTCAGACACAAAGCTGTGCTACAATCTTGAAAAAGAGTCTCCGTGGAAAGAAAAACCAGGGCTTATAAATAACAAGTTTCTTTTTATAAATCAAGATTAGTCAGTGAGCCAGAAGCTCCACTTCCAACTGGCTCTATCATGGGGTACCCCATACCAACTCCGGGGGAATCACTCACGGGAGTATGGATATGGTGCTATGGTGTCTTAAGGTAGAGAGAGGTCTTAACACAGCACTCCCCAGCTCCTCACGGCCTGTGAATGCTGTGGGAGGGGTCATGAACTTCCCAAGTATCCCTCCTCATTTACACCTCAGGAGAAAGGTAAAGGTGCTGGCTATATGCTTGAGGGTATTCTGAGAACTGAGAAGGGTCTGAGATTTTACCATATTGGCCAGCTAAATAAATTAGACTACCACTGTTTCATGGACACTGGAAGAAAGCATCACAATCCTTCAACAGAGGTGAAGGTCAGTTGAGGAGTCACAGCAATACCGGTAGACTGAATAACAGTACCTCATGCTGTTTCTCCAAGGCCCCATCCCAAAGTGAAATAAAAAGAAGACCTAATAACTACACTCAGCCTAAGAAAGCAGCTCTTTCATGATAGGCAGTAAACATGCTTGTCCTTTGTTCCAAAGAAAAACAGTATCTCTACTTCCAAGACTGTTCAGCATACAAATGCCCTTAAAATGGTAGTCCAAAACAAAGAGCTATCAGTGCCTTGTTCACAAGACATGCAGAAATACCAGGCACCCACGAAGAATTGTCTCCAGAAGAGCAAAATGAGACATTAGTTGGGTGATGTAGTGAAGATAAATGAGACCAAGAGTCACTTAGAAGTCACAGTCAGACCTATAAGCCTTGGAGTCAGAATGGGCCTTGAAGACACGGTCAGGGGCATAATTATAGCATGGCAGAGTTGCTGAGAGCAGAGATAGGGGCCTGGTTTAAACCCCTGGAGCAAGCACCATATAACACCCATGCCCTGAGAACAGAGTACAAGACATAGCCCTCTCAACAGTGGGGTCAGAGGCCTACGTGCAGAGACAATACCACGGGAGTAGAGCCCATTCCTGTGAATGGCATAAGGAATCTGTGATCTCCCTGCACCCAGATTTCATGTTCACAAGAAGGAGAAAAAAGAGTGGCACTTAGCCGGACTCGGTGGCTCAACCTGTAATCCTGGAACTTTGGGAGGCAGAGGTGAATGGATTGCCTGAGCCCGCGGGTTCGAGACCCGCCAGGGCAACTTGGCGAGACCTCATCTCTACAATAAATCAAAAATTAGCTGGGTGTGGTAGCGCGCACCTTTAATTCCAGCTACCTGGAAGGCTGAGGCGGAAGGATCACCGGAGCCCAGCAGGTCGAGGTTGCGGTGGCCGGGAGCGGCCACTGCACTCCAGTCTGGGCGACAGAGTGAGACTCCAACTCAAAAAAAAAAAAAAAAAGAGTGGCACTGTAAGAGAGGGAAGAAACGTGCCTGGCAGGGAATTAAACTCTAAATTACCTATTTACTCCAATAATACTGAAGTAACCCAAAAGAAACTGTCTTCAGTGAAAGAAGAACAAGGTTACCTTTTGTTAGTACGTTTAATTCCACTCCTACACAGCCTCACTCTAGCTTCAATGTAAATTGAGACTCTTAAGAAAGATGAGATCAGTGAAAGGTAGATAGTAATATTTTTTGCCTGACTGGAGTGTGTAAACTTTGACACTTAGGTGTTAAGTAGTTACCTCATTATTTAGTATACCACAATGATAGGATATATTTATCTCAACATTAAGTTTTCAAAGGGTATTTTTAGGATATACAAAATATTCCTTTACACATTATATTTGTGAAATTCAAAACTATTGTACACAGACACATAAAAGACAAAAAGTAGGTCTTTTGAAGAGTGTAGTTGAATTTGCAGATGACTTCACAATCAACTAAGGGAAGTTAGAAATTTTTTTCAGCTACAACCATAACCTTTTGAAGTTAATGTCACAGAACGCAAGCATGTCCTTTCTCAAAATGTGTCTTGGCGACACTGTCAGGGGCATAATCATCAATGTGGCACACTATTCATCTGATCACATTTTCTAGTATTTTCCCTATTCTAATTTCCAGGTTGTTTAATAGTCACATGGCTCTTATCTGACCTTTCTGCAAAATTTCCCATTTCCTTACTTGAAGCCAGTGCCTTGGACTCTACAGTGAATATACAATTTTTAAGTATTAATTTAGGGTTTCTATATACAGCCTTTACATGAAAGTATATCTGTGTCTGGAACCTGGTGGGGTGCAGCACAAAACTCATGGATTCTTTGGCTCCTTTCTAAAATGAATTTTAGAGCAGCCAGCCAAGATTTAAAACAAAGTTTATTAGAGAAGAGAGAAAGGAAAGGGGAACATGCCAGAGCTGGCATGGGGAAAAGAAACGTACTTTTGTTCTTTGCAACAGACCTGATATACTATCACAGTGATTGATAGGCTAAAGAGGGTGGAGCCCAGGTAACTACCACTCTGAAGACTGACATCTCTGGACCCCTGATGGGAGGAGAGAAGGGAAAGCTGTCTTTTGCAGGAGACCTGCCAAACATTTCTAATTCTAAAGTTCCTGAGCTAAAAGGTGTTCTTGTTATCACTTCTATGACTTTGGTTAGTTAAGGGGGTGGTATTCAGTCTTCCACCTTCAGTAGGGAACCTGGAATTTTCTTAGTGATTATGATGCTACACCATGAATTGAAATGTTGGGCTGTTCTAGTCCTACATCTGATGACGTTTTCTTTTGATTTGTCGAGGGGGTGGGGTAGGCTGCTGCTTGGCCTGCAGTAAAATGTAATTTTTAAAATGTCTGTGCTTCCTAAAACCCACCCAAATGAAATGTATCTATCTATGTCTAACCTGTGCTAGCTACTCTGCCTCATATCAACTGGCATAATGTAAAGAATCCTGGCATAGAAATCCAAAGGACTGGGACTAAATTCTAACTCTGCCTAAAGATGGCTTTTTGATTTTAGACAAATGGCAACTTTCACATTTCTTAAATTCCTATATATATCTTTAAAACTTAGATGATAATTTATCACTAAAACCAATCTCCTATGAGTCACAATTATGAAAACTCACAGAATGATCCATGTAAAATTAGTATTTTGTACAAAAATAAATTTATATCCTAAATTCTCTGTAGAGGCTCTGTTACTCAGAGCCAAAATTTACTAGAGGAATTCTTCTTCCTGTGTTAATGGTATTATTTATCTGTAGGATAAAGGGTTTTTTAATCTAAGTAAATCTATCAAAGATTGAGGTTTGAAAAGGAAAGGCAAAAATAATTTATCTGAAAGGCAAAGAAATGGAATAAAGAGAAGTAAAATTGTATGATGTACTAACACTAAGGAAAATTGGAGCTTTTTCCAACAATTTAAAAGAGAGACCCAAGGGAATTAGAGGGCAGGCAGAGAAAAGACAGAAGAGCCCAGCAAGGTGAGCAGAAACTGGAGTTCTCTATGTGAGATATTCAGAAAAAAAGGCCAAGCAACGTTTGTAGGTGTATATCTATTATTCAGTTTTACCTTATTTTTGCATAATACTCTGCGTAATGCATCAACAACCTAAGCCCTACATTTTCTAAAAGTCACTACAGACTTTAACATATGTATAGCCATTTGGCTGACAGAAGAAGTTGAGTGATGGTCAACAGGTGGGTGGTACTAAGGAAGGGATACTTGCAATAGGCATGATCCCAGGCAACAGGAAAACATGGCTAGGGGCAATGAAGAAAAAGTAACAATTCCAGAGTTCCCAAGAATTTCGAAAGAGACCTGGGTTTCTGCCTTTTGTAAGTTGAGTTTTGAGTCATTTCATGCAAATGAAAAATACAAAGTGACTTGGAATATTCAGACAGTTAATACCTGTTTCCTCAGTATTATCACGAAACAGTATGGAAATACCTAAGACAGGGAAGGAAAAAATAATATACTAACAGCCAAATACTTTGCCATGATTTCTTATCTATAACTCCCTAGTTCATATTTCTAAAAATCAATTTTCATAAATGCTCAAGTTTACAGAACTAGCATATAAAATAATTTCCCAAAATGACTCATTTCACCAAAATTTGAAAGTAATTGACTTTAGGGCGTAGGAACACTATTACCACTATTTCCCCCCATGGAAAATGTTGAAGCCTAGAAAAATAATGCATCCTAATTAATTTTCATGCTTTATCTTTTTTTTTTCACTTTATTTTGCAGAGTAATCACTTGCTGAGATATGGGAATGAGCTGTGCTACTGGGACATGGGATGTGTTCAATGCCTTTGAGAGGATGAGCAACTGAGAAAGAGTGCTGAAGACCATGCTTGATGAATGTTTGGTTTATTTCTTCCTGACTGTTGCTATAGTAACTAAAGAAGATGAAGGGAATTATACCATCACCAATGTTTCCTTGCACAGCAATTCTTAAACTTTCTATTTGTAATAATATGTACACAAGTTTACCTTAAGAAATCTTTTAAAAATATCCCTTATTTTAGTTTTGAGAGACTTTATAGTTCCTGCTTCTTCATTTTTCTAATAATACATCATTTATGAGCGGGAAAATTGTTCTTATGATCTCAAGAACCTAATGTATTAAAAAGTTCCAAAAAAGGAAGAAGGAAGGCAGTATTATTTAGAAGAAGAAAAAAGAAAAGAAGGGGGAAGGCAGAGAAAGAAAATGTGATAAATTCCAGAAAGCACAGTTTTGTTTAGGGCCCAATATGGGGCACTCTCTATATTCTGTATAATCAAAGTATCAGTACTCCTCACCCTTTCAAACCAAAAGCAAGATTAGATCAATTACAGACAGTAAAAAAAATGCAGAATTTTCCACACACATCTAAGTGTTTTTGTAGAATTTTGATGCTGCTATGCCCATTGCAAACCCTATGCTGATTCCTTGGCCTCCAAAAAGTTCACCTTAGTTTTTTACCTTACATCACTGAATAATAACAATAATAGCTGACACTTTAATTGGACACAGTATATGTCAGTATACATTTTAAGTGACTTGCATATATTAACTTATTTAAACCTTGCAATAATCAGGAAGGAATTTAGAAAATCAAATACCTACATAACAGACTGGAAATTAGATCTTTAACTTGAAGATGAATTTGAGGTGAGAAAGTATTTGAAATAGTAAAAAGCCAAAATGGGAGTAATTTTAGTCATAGTGGCAGCCATTTTGACACTGCTTAGCTTTCTTACACTTTCTCAGAAACACCAGTTTCCATGGGCGTAGTCTCTTGACAATCACGTGTAACCCCCAGCAAGTTGCTCCCTACTAATCTATTCCAAGTATTTGCTCTCCACCCATGAAAGTCAGGGCTAATTCAATCTATAATAATCAGCCTTTTTCAACTGGCTACTGGATAACCTGGAGTCACAAGACCAATGTTATCAACACCCAAGAATGCAGTTGCTGGAGACATTTTTACTCTTTTGACTTCCTTGAGGAGATCTTTTTTTTTTAATTTTTATTATAAAGATGTGGGGTACAATTCAGGGGAGGAGAGCTTAAATACTCTGACTCTCCATATTGTATGTCATATTTGTCTGTGGGCATTTGGTCCCTTTCTGTCTGTGGAAAGTGGATAATAAACTTTTTCTGTCTGCTCTTCATGCAATTCTTTGCCATTCCCACAGCGCTGGCTCATTAACCTAACAGTATTATTGTACCATGTGTCACAGATGAGGAAACGCAGGCAATGAGGTTGACTTACCAAACTGTTTAATTCAGGTAACACTGGCCGGCCTATTAAAAAAAATTTTTTTTCCAAAGGTAGGTAAGGCTTAAACAATGGTTTATTTGTTGTCCACATAAAGTCTAAAGCAGGTGTTTTGACTGGTTGGTTGTTTTATTTCAAACGTTCACACAAAGACCCAGACTCCTTCCATCTGGTGATTCTCATATCTTCAACATACGACTTTCAAGGTTGCAGTATGTATTAATTTCCTATTACTACTGTGATAAATCAGTTACTGGATTAAAACAACACTAATATATTATCTTATGGACCTGTACTTCAGACACTAAACCCTAGGTCTTCCTGGGCAGCCAACATCATCATAATAAATGATGAAAAGTTAAAACCATTCCCCTCAGAACTGGAACAAGACAAGGATGCCCACTTTAGCCACTTCTATTCAACATAGGACTAGATGCCCTAGCCAGAGAAATCAGGCAAGAGAAAGAACTAAAGCGTATTCAAATTGGAAAAGAAAAGAGGAAGCCAAACTATCTCTGTTTGCCAGTGATTTTATCCTACACCTAATAAACCCTCAGGCCTCCTCTAAAACACTCTTGGGTTTGATAAAAGACTAAATTCAGTAAAGTCTCAGGTTACAAAATCAACACACACAAATCAGTAGCACTACTACACAACAGTAATGACCAAGCTGAGCATAAAATAAAGAATTCAGTACCATGTATGGTAGCTGGAAAAAAAAAACCCTAGAAATATGTTTAACTAAAAAGGTGAAAGAGTTCTACAAGAAGAACTACAAAACACTGATTAAATAAATTATAGATTAACACAAACAAATGGAAAAACATTCCATGTTCATAGATTGAAAGAATCACCATAGTTAAAGTGACTGTAGCAATATACAGAGTGAATGCAATCCCTATCAAATTACCAATGTCATTTTTGACAGAATTAGGAAAAAACTTCTAAACTTCATATGGAACCAAAAAAGAGAGTAGCCAAAGCAATCTTAAGCAAAAAGAACATAACTGGTGCCATCACATTACCTTGACTTCAAATTATACTTCAAGACTGTAGTAACCGAAACAACATGGTACTGGTACAAAAGCAGACATATTGACAAATAGAACAGAATAGAGAACTTAGAAATAAACCCAAACACCTAAAGTCAAGTGATCTTTGACAAAATAGACCAAAACCTACACTATGGATAGGACAACTTTGTTAATAAATGGTGCTGGGAAAATTGGATGGCCACATACAGAAGAATGAAACTAGATCCTTATCTCTCATAATATTAAAAAAAAATTTACTCAAGATGGATTAAAGACGTACATGTCCATCCTGAAACTATAAACGTCTTGGGAGAAACTCTTCTGGACATTGACCTAGGCAAAAAAATTATGTCTAAGACCCTAAAAGCAAAGGCAACAAAGACAAAAATAAATAAGTGGAATTAACTAAATGAGGAACTTCTGCACGGCAAAAGAAATAATCAGCAAAGCATATAGGCAACCTATAGAATGGGAGAAAATATTCGCAAACTGCACATCCGACAAAGTACTAATATCCAGAATCCACAAATAATTCAAACAAATCAGGAAAAAAACAAATATTCCCATTAAAAAGTGAACAAACAACACAGACATGTCTCAGAAGCAGATATACAAATGACCAACAAACATGAGAAATATCCTCAATACCACTTATTATCAGGAAAATATACATTAAACCACAATAAGACCACAATGAGATACCACATTATCCCAATCAGAATAGCCATTATTACAAAGTCAAAGCACAGTAGATGTTGGTGCAGATGCAATGAAAAGGGAACACTCATACACTCTTGGTGGGAATGTAAACTAGTGCCACTGTCATAGAAAACAGTATGGCAATTTCTAAAGGAGTTAAAAGTAGACCACAATTGAATCCAGCAACCCCATGACTTGACATCTGCCTGCCCTTGTATGTTTATCACAGCACAATTCACAATTGCAAAGACGTGAAATCAACCTGTGTCCATCACCTGATCTATAGATAACGAAAATGTGCTTTATTGGTTCATTTTTTCATAGAAAATGAAATGCTATTCAGTTCCTAAAAAGGACAAAATAATATCTTCTGCAGCAACTTGGATGGAATTGGAGGCCATTATCCTAAGTGAAGTAGTGCAGGAGCAGAAAACCAAGTGCTATATGTTCTTACTCACAAATGAGAGCTAAGTTAGGAGTCCACAAAGGCATATAAAATAGTACAGTGGACATTGGAGACTTGGAGTGGGGAAGTAAGGGCTGAGGGATAAAAAATTGTCTATTGGGTATAATGTACACTAGTTGGGGAGATGGGTATACTTCTTCACCACTATACAATTTATCCATACAACTAAAAACCACTTGTTGAGATAAATAATACTAAAATAATAATTTTTTGTTTGTTTTAAATATATGTGGTTCCCTTCAAGGTTAGGTATACAAATGTTCATTATGCAGGTACCCTTGCTGATGAGGTGTGTCCCCCTCCCCCCGCCAGCAGTTTCCCACTACTGCCAATCCCTTTCTTATAGTATTATGACAGTTGTTCAAGGTCCACTTATGAGTGAGAACATGTGATACTTGGTTCTTTGTTTCTGTGATAGATCACTCAGTATTATAGCCTCTAAGAATGAAATTCTATCATTTGCAGCAACATGGATAGAACTGGAGGACATTATGCTCAGTGAAATAAATAAGGCACAAAAAGACAAGTATCACATGCTTTCACTCATATGTGGAAGCTAAAAAAGTTGATCTCATAAAGATAGAGAGTAGGTTATAATTATCAGAGTCTTGGTAAGGGAATGGGAAAGGAGGTGATCAAAAGAGGTTGGTTGTTAAGTATAAAAATGCATTTAGATAGAAGGAATAAATTCTAGTATTATATAGTTCAGTAGGGTGACAATAGTTAACAATAATTTATTGTATATTTCAAAACAGCTAGAAGAGAAGATGTGGAATGTCCCCAACACAAATAAATGATAAGTGCTTAAGGTGATAGATATTCTTTTTTAATTATTTATTTTATTTTATTTTTGATTTAATGTAGAGACGAGGTCTTGCCAAGTTACCCAGGTCTCGAAACCCTGGGGTCAGGTCTCGAACCCCTGGGTTCAGGCGAGCCTCTCACTTCAGCCTCCCAAAGTGCTGGGATTACAGGCTTCAGTCACCGCACCTAACCTAATTTTTTATTTTAAAGATGTTGGATGCAATTCAGGGTTAGGTATACAAATGTTCATTATGCAGGTACCCTTGTTGATGAGGTGTGTCCCACCCCTCCTCTGGCAGTTTCCCACTACTGCCAATCCCTTTCTTATAGTATTAAGATGATTGGGCAGGGTCTGCTTATGAGTGAGAAGATGAGGTACTCAGTTCATTGTTTCTGTGATAGATCATTCAGTATTATAGACTGTAAGTCCATCCAAGTTGCTGTGAAGTTCATAATTTTGTCCTTTTTTTATGACTGCAAAATATTCCATTGTGCATATGTACCACATTTTTTTATCCCGTCTTCTTTTGATGGGCAGCATGGTTGGTTCCATGTTTTTGCTATTGTGAATAATGTTGCAATAAACATGCATGTGTAGGTATCTTTATTGTAGAGTGATTTGAGTTTCTCTGGGTATATTTATCATACATTGTACCCTTGTATCAAAATATCACCTATACCCAAAAAACATGTGAAATTATTATGTGCCAAGTTTTAACAATAATGTCTGAATAAATATGCATGTATATACAGACACATGAGTGAATTTTTATTCTTCAAGATAGTATATTCTGCAAAATCATTTCTAATGCTAAATTTGTAAATAGTGAACCATTGCTCCAGAAAAATACAGGGTTAGATTCCTGCAATCTGGTCGCATTTTCGTCAGTTAATTAATATATAATTTTGGTTTACTTGTGTTTCTGTTTAAAGATACCTTATTTAATAGATATTATTGATTCATTAACCTTAAACTAATAGTCAACAAAATTATAGCTCATGCCTGAACAAAGCTCATCTAACACCATAAGACACATCACGGCCTTCTTGCACTTAGAAACACTAGACAGCACTTCAGCACTAAGCTTGGGGGCTGATTTAAAAAGAAAAACCACTTGCAAAAAGAATAAAGCTGCAAAATGCAGAGTATTAAGTAAATGACCAAAAGGGCACTTGTTTGTATGAGAACTGAAACAAGAAGGCAGGGCATCACCTAGTTCAACCTCTGCCGGAAGCATGCATGTTGAACACCTCAAATTCTTCACCACTCTGTCAGTGAATGACTGTGAAAATGTACCAAGTGTTGATTTGGGGTTACAAATGAATGTTAGCAAGTAGGTGAATTTGCAAATACAGAATCTGTGAAAAATAAGAACTGACTCAAAGTATGTATGTGTGTGTGTGTGTGTGTGTGTGTGTGTGTGTGTGTGTGTGTGTGTGTGTGTGTGTATACACACACATATATTCATATATTTTATATGTGTGTATATATATATAAAGTTTACAAGGTAGGTCAGAGAGTTCAAGTTTCCATATTCATTTGCATGTACTTAGTAAAAAGTATACAAAAGCCTTCTGAGAAACATGTTGAAATCCTGTCTGCCATTGTCGTTGCCAATGGATACAAGATGAAAAGCCGGGAAAAGAGGGACCCAGGAGATAATTCCAGACAGAGGAAGAATTATCTAACCTAGTGAAGTAGATTTAGAACTTCAGAGGAAGTGGTCATATCTATCATAGCTTGTAGGGGTGTCAGCCCTACAGGTAAATAATTTGTGACTTCTGATGTAAATTAATTATAAAATACAAGGAACAGGACAATACTATTAGTCACACTTGTTCTTATATGTATTTATAAGTTTCTCTGAGAAAAAAAAGGAAGAGTTAATACCTTTTGAAACATAAAATCTAAGAAAGCTACTAATAGAGGTGTTCACATAATTTTGTTCATATTACTTCAACTCATTGAATTGTCCTGGTTCTAAAGAAAAATTCCAAGGAAATTCTGCTTTTGTTTTTGTTTTCTTTTGTTTGTTGTTTTTAATTGTAGTAAGTCTACAATATGAGATGTACCCTTTTTTTTTTTTTTTTTTTTTTTTTGAGTCGGAACCTCACTCTGTTGCCCAAACTGGAGTGCATTGGCCGCTCCCGGCCACCGCAGCCTCGACCTGCTGGGCTCCGGCGATCCTTCCACCTCAGCCTTCCGAGTAGCTGGAACTACAGGCACGCGCTATCACACCCGGCTGATGTTTTGACTTACTGTAGAGTTGAGGTCTTGCCAAGTTGCCCAGACGGGTCTCGAAACCACGGGCTCAGGCAATTCACTCACCTCGGCCTCCCAAAGGCGCAGGATTACAGGCTGAGCCACCGAGCCCAGCAAGATGTACTCTTTTAATAGAATTTTGAGTGTAAAAGACAATAATGTTAACTGCAGGCACAATGTTGAACCCCAGAACTTGATGATTTTGAATAAATGAAACTTTATACCTGTTGAATAGCAACTTCCCATTTCCCTCTTTCCCCAGCTCTTGGAAATCACCATTCTACTTTCTGTTTCTGCTTGACTATTTTATATGCCTCATATAAGTGTTATCATGCAGTATTTGTCACACACAAAAAATCTGTACGCTGTGCAAACATTTTTAAGAATAGAATAAGTTACCAGATGTCTCAATATAAATATAAAGCTTGCTAATGTGCAATATTCCTGACATTGCACATTAGCAAGCTTTAATTAATTTTGGTCTCACTAAGCCTAAATTCTAGGTAATGTAACACATTCCAGATTGCTTCAAAAGGAAACGTGTTATTAGATTCACAAGTTATACGTTAATAGCATTAATAGTTGCTCTTTTTTTTAATTTAAGCTCATTTAAAAGACCTTGAGGCTATCGGATAGGTGTAGTGGTTCACGCCTATAATCCCAACACTTTGGAAGGCTGAAAAGAGAGAATGGTTTCAGTCCAGGAATTCGAGATCAACCTAGGCAATATGAGGAGACCTCATCTGCTACAAAAAAAAAAAAAAAACCTAAAAATTTAGCTGGGAGTGATGGTGTATGCCTGTAGTCCCAACTACTCGGGAGGCTGAAGCAAGAGGATCACTTGAGCCCAGGAAGATAAGGTTGTGACGAGTCATGATTGTGCAACTGCACTCCAGTCTGGGAGACAAATTCCTATTCTGAATAAATACAGAACCTTGAGTTTAGCCGTGAATTTTCTGGTTAAATTTTTTCACCTTCTAAATGTAGATTGATTTTTTTTTTTAAGTAGCCAGAAATCATTCAAAGCCGAGTCTTAATGAATCTTGTGGATGATCAAGCTGGTAAAATACTTTTTCTTTAAACCATAAAAGAGCTGTAAGTATGTCATCATGAGAAGGAAGTTTAAGCAGCTCATAAACCGTTTCCAAAAAGCACTTTCTAGCATTTCTCAAATATTCTGAGTAACGACTGCTTCGTTGGCTAAAAGGTAATCCTCAGCTGAAAGAGAGGATGCTCACTTTGGATGCTTATAGTCTGGTGTGTGTGCTACGTGCATATCTATTCTTAAATATATGTACGTGATCTAGAATATTGCAATAATTATTTGTAAGATACTTCAATTGGTTCCTCATGACGTTTACACTTGTTCCTTCTTTCCTTCACTTATTTCTTGGTTCTTTTCTTTTTACCTTCTTTCTCACTCTCATTTCTTTCTTTCCTTCTTCCTACTTGTCTTTATGTGTTGGGAGCCAACATCTATAGCTACATGGCTGAGGCCTGTAAAGGCCCATCTGGAAGATCGCCTCTGACATAGGATATCAGTTATACCTATGATATTGGCGTGTGATTGGTGACCAGTGTGCATACATGGCAGTAAAACTTATAAAGTGAATCTCAGTACACTTGATGGAACGTGCATGGCGGAATTGTTTCTGTCTTTCTAAGTTTAGCTTCTTTCTAGATATTTTTTTACTTCTATTTCCTGGTAGACTGGTAGTCCTTGTTCCCGAAAGCTGTTTCCCCTAGGGCTAAGATTAGAAACTAAATTACCATGATAGTTCTGTCCCCTGCCCCTAGCCAGGTAGAACGTTTTCTTTT
>NW_007061950.1:8531-20894 GCF_000164805.1 Carlito syrichta | reverse complement strand
TGATTCACCGGTGCGGTCCTAACCCTTCCCTGGTCAGTGCAGGTCACCGACATTTATGCTCCTTTCTTCCTTCATTTTTTCCATGACTTGCACCCTTATTTTATTTCTATCTATGCCCTGTAGTTGCCACCTCAAAGAAAACTTCAGTTGACTATCTTATCTTAAATAGCCACACCTTATCACTTAGTCTATATTTTCTTACCCCGTTTTATTTGCCTTCATAATAAAACTTGTCTCTCTGATGTTGAACTTTATATTTAAGTGTTTATTTGTTGTATTTCTTTCCCCTGGAATATAAGCTTTGTGAAAACGGAACTTTGTCTTTTTTTGTTCCCTGATTCCAGCACCCAGATGAGTGCCAGATATCATGCTTAATAAATATTTGGTGAATAAACACTTGAAATTTGTATTAGAAAAACAAATTTAATGTAAACTAAAATAATTAAATGAAACCACATGTCAAAGTACTCTCCATTTTTATCTTACCATGTTTATCTATCTCAATCTTTAAATTTATTCTTAGCTAAAAAGATAGCCACCGTAATTGTTATCAACGTTTTATCTCAAACAAAATAAATGCAGCTGCAAGTCTAAGGATTATAATAAAATTAAATTCCTCAAAATGTAATATATTCTTAGGAAAATAGTTTCAACTTAAGAAAAACTATTGGCAATTCATAGGAGAGATGCCCGTTTCATGGTCGGTAGCTGGGTACTACTCGAAATTGTCTAGATCCATTGGGAAGCACCCTTGAAGATAAAACTGAATGTAACCTGTCTCCTTGTGGCATTTTCATTAGTGCAGTTGACCAGAGAGGATAAACCACATCCAGTGCCATTAAGCTAAAAAATAAAACCTTTAAAACAATTATAATCAATTTTAGTTGCCCTTGAATTGATTCTTGTTACCTGGTTTAAAAACTGACTTAAGAAAAGAATAGTTTGAATTGGTAGCTCTTCAAGATATTTTGTGGTGTCTCAATGAGTATATTCCAATACTATTTTAAATATTTTCACCAAATTAGTTGTTCTTAGCCTTTCTGGTACTGAGGCAATCTTAAGAATATAATGAAGTCAATGTAGAACGTTTCTTTTTATTTATTTATTTTTTTGAGTTGGAGTCTCACTCTGTCGCCCAGACTGGAGTGCAGTGGCCGCTCCCGGCCACCGCAGCCTCGACCTGCTGAGCTCTGGTGATCCTTCTGCCTCAGCCTTCCAAGTAGCTAGAACTACAGGCGCGCACCACCACGCCCGGCTAATTTTTGATTTATTGTAGAGATGAGGTTTCGCCAAGTTGCCCAGGCGGGTCTCGAACCCGCAGGCTCAAGAACCTTTCTTTAAAAAAAAAAAAGCCCACAAATGTGCAAAGACCAAAAGCTTTACACACAGTTTGGGGAATGGTTTAGAACACTCTCATTCCCTTCTATGAAGTCCATGGGCACCTTGTCAAGAGCCTCTGATTAATAAAGCAGCAATTATATTGAAGTCTTTAGGGTATACCAGACAACTTATTTTACAAACTTACTTTTTCAAGGAGACAAGAAGCTAAATTGTTCATAGACTTGATTTATAAAAATGCAGTATTTCCACATTCTTGAATTAGGCTAAGAGTCCAAGCAAAAACTTGAGAAATAGAAGAAGAGGCTCCACTGAGACATTATTTTATGATTTTATTGTTTATTTAAAAATCTAGCTAAAAAACATCAGTGAAGCTTGAGATAGTTTCTTGCCCTAGGGTAAGAAAACCCTCTATCAGTATAACCAGTGAGTAGCAGACTGGGTTTAAGAATACATCGCATTACATACATAAAAAATTTGTTGGAAGTGTAAAGAAAGGGGATATTTTGATCATGAGATAGTAGACAGGTCAGGTGAGGCTGAGGATACTATGTTGTAGTATTTTCTCTCAAGTAAGTAACCATTTTCAAATTAAGCAAGCCATTATCAAAGTGGCCATAGACTTAATCCCTGGGAAGTAGCCTGACTGACAACATTCTCCCACAGACCTTGAAGAGATTACCACAAGCTTGCAGGGTTTTTTCCTTCTCTAGGATACTTTCTTTCTCTCTAGGTTTTTTCTGGGTAGAAGGAAAAGGGAATATCTGTAATGGTCCAACTGCACACTGAAAGTTTTATAATAGGACATGTCCCCTGACTTGTTGACAAGCAAAGGATTTCCCTGTGATGAGCTTTTCAGAGATACTGATTTGGATGACAGAATTTTCATGGCACGGCATCAGTGTTTCACCACCTGTGCCAGCTTTGTGCTTCTCCTTCTCCTCAGTGCACAGCCCAGGATGTAGTGAGAAGAGCCTGGTGCCAGTGGGTAGCAGGAAATCTCCTCTTTCACAAATAAAGCCATGAGAAGAAGGCTGTGCACACCTACTCAAGTCCTTTTCCTCCACCTTCACAGATCTGATGGATAATGCTAATTTTTTCTCAGCAAACATTTTATAATATAAAGATTGACATATTCATGGAAAACAATACATTTATCATGAATACATTGATCACAGATTCAGAGAAAGGAAGGCTATATTAGACCATAAGTTCAAACCTCTATGAAAGTTCATTGTAGAGATTATGAAACTTGAGATTGTTTTCATGTTTCTTCATTTTCCTTAAAGATTTTAGCTTTATGTATTACTACATAACATTTTTATATCTTCCTCTAACTTATCCCAGTATATATAATAGTTCATGGAATTTAGATGATTATGAATTGTTTTCAATATAGATTTATGAATAGAGAGGCAAGATGGCATTGGAACACGTTGGAGTGTGAGAGTCTTCAAAAAAATGAATGTCCATAAAGACTCGCTGCATGAGTGGGTGTGTGCTGGTGGGTGACTGAAAGTCCGTCTGAGGGGAGACTTGAGTTCAAGCACCTGGGGCTCTCCTCTCGAGGTGACTGCAACCCACCATCGCCCTGAGATTGGAGCCCCCAGTGTGCAAGATCATCTGCCGTTCTCGGTACTCTCTAGAGAGGAGGCAGCAGAGAATAGTTACTCCTCACCTCCCAGCACCTGGTTCACGCCATCATCTGTGGCAGCAGACTGCAAATTAGCCCCCCAGGAACTGTAGAAAAAGCAGGGCATGAAAATCTGGAACGGAGCACCGCGGCAGTAAGGAGATGCCAACCAGCACCATCTTCTCCATCCCAGGACCAGGCAAAGACCTACAATGCCTCACCCAGCTCTCTCCAGTGTCCAACCTGCGACCCAGAGACAATCTCCCCATCAGACTCAGAGAGACAGATGCCCCTACCTACTCCATGCTGGAACAGGCAAAGATGTGTCCGATCAGAGTGGGAGACCTGACAGCAGCAGCAGCAGATGAGTTGGATGAATCTAGATATGATCAATCCAATCCTCCTCCCACAGTAGTCCATGGGGAAACTGATCCACACTGAGAGCGACCCTGCCAGTCTGTGCTGAGAGTAGAGGAGACAGGCTGGAGACTGGAGCCACTCGTTAACACAGCAGCAGCTGCTGAAAGGGACCTGAAGTCACAGAAATGATCACAGAGCAAGTTTTGTTTTTGTTTTTGTTTTGTTTTTGCTTTTTATTCTAGTTTTTCTTTTTTTATTCTTCTCTCTTTCTGTTTTTCTTTTTTTTTTTAGTTGGAGTCTCACTCTGACACCCAGACTGGAGTGCAGTGGCTGCTCCCGGCCACTGCAGCCTTCTCCCTCAGTCGTCCAGTAGCTGGAACTACAGGCATGCACTACCACGCCCGGCTAATTTTTTATTTATTTATTTATTGTAGAGATGAGGTCTCGCCAAGTTGCCCAGGCAGGTCTTGAACCCACGGGCTCAGGCAATCCACTCACCTCAGCGTCCCACTTTCTGTTTTTCTTTAGGTTTTTGTACTTGCTTTGTTTCTGTTATTTTAATTTTTTTTTTTTTTTTAGATTTTTTGTTTGTGTATGGGTATTTTTGAGGGCAAGTACATCAACAGGGTTTGTTTTGTTTGTTTGGTTGTTTGTATGATTGTATGTTTTTGTCTTTTGGGATTTTTGTTTGTTTGTGGGGTTTTTTGGATTTTTTTTTTCTTTTTCTGTCTTCGTTTGTTGCTCTCTTTTTTTGTTAGTTGGTACACCTGTCAGTTTTCTCTCTTCTCCTTCTCTCTCTCCAGCTTCTTTCCTCTTCCTCTTTCTTTTTCCATTATTTTCCCTTTTCTTATCTCATTTTGCATTCAGGAGGCAAGCATCCACCCCCACTGAATGGAAAGATCATAAGGCAGTGGGAAATAGATTCCAGGTGGCCCACACACCTGTCAGCAGATACTGGGATCTGCAGATCATTTCTGAATCACAGTTCCCCACTTAATTCAATCTCAAAACTGCAAAAAGTATAGACCCTAGCCCCAAGTCCAGCTTCAATTTGAACAAAGCAAGAGGATCTACATAAGGAAGAAAAGGAGACTGAGCAAATGGAAGTAAGAGCTATCCCCTCTATCACTGAACAATAGAATTTAAAAAGAGGTTAAAAAAAAAGAGGGAGAAAAACATACACAAATGAAGAAAAGCTGAAGAAAGAATATGGATCCCCTACAGGCTCCTGGTAGGAAAACTGAGCATACAGATTTTAAAATTCAGTGAAGAACCCCCAGAATGACTGGTCTCAAACCACAAACCCAGATATCAAGATATTAATAGAGAGAGTAAATAGAAATGAGGTGAGACAAGAGGAAAGAAAGAAGGAGTTGATAACTGAGATCACAGCAACAAAGAATACAGTGAATGAAATAAATAACAAACATAAGCATGAAAAGTAGAATTAAACAAGCAGAAGAAAGAGTCTCAGAGCTTGAGGACCAAAATCTCAAACTAATCCAAACTGTTAAAAACATAGAAGAGAAGCTTAAAAAGACAAAACAAAGCCTCCAAGAGATGAGCAATTATATCAAGAGGCTGAACCTAAGATTAATTGGAATTTCTGAAGCAGATAGAGACCACCCTGGAACAAGCATTCCAGAAAATTATCCAAGAAAACTTCCCACATCTCATTGGAGACATGACCATTCAAACACAAGAGATTCAGAGAACTCCTGCAAGACAACAAACGAGAAGACCAACTCCTAGACACATAGTAATTCACTTACACAAGTAAGTATAGAAGAAAAAATCCTAAAGGTAGCAAGAAAGAGCAGTCAGACTACCTACTGGGGAAGACCAATTAGAATAACAGCAGACTTATCTACACTTCAGGGTAGTAGAGATTGGAGTCCAATCTTCAAAGTTCTCAAAGATAAATAATTTTAACCAAGAATTACCTACTTTAAGAAAGTTTCATCAGCAAAGAATTAAAATCATTCCCAGACATTCAATCCCTAAGAGTTTATGCCACCTTCAGAGCAGCTCTACAAGAAATACTTAAGAAAATATTAAACACAGAAGAAAGAAAAAAAAGAATGACCACATCTTTCACAAGAATGAAGGAAAAAGAGTGAACACCCACACAAATCAACTCAAAAATCAAAAGAGCAGCAACAGCAAACTCTATAAGAACCTCATGACAGGGATAAACTCTCACATGTCAATAATTAGCCTAAATGTGGATGCACTAAATGCACCACTGAAAAGACATAGAATGACAAATTGGATAAAATATCATGCTGTCTCCAAGAGATGCACCTTACCAGAAAAGACATTCACAGACTCAAAGTAAGAGTATGGACCTTGAACATCCAATGTAATACTATAAGAAAATGACTGATGGTACTGGGAAACTATGGGGGGGATGGGATTAACAGGAGCAAATATCTGTCTGGGGATGGGAAAACACCTCTTATCAACAGGGTGCCTGAATGAAACTTAATTGTACACCTAACCCTTAACTGTACCCCACAAAACCATAATAAAAAATATTGATTAATAAAAAAAGAGTATGGAAAACAAATTTTCATGTGAACAGAACACAAAAGAAAGCAGGAGTCACAATTTTAATATTAGACCCATTAAGCTATCAAAAATTTTAAAAGATACTGAAGGTCACTATGTAATGATAAAAGTTTCAATCCATCAATAAGAAATATCCATTCTAAACATGTGTGCACCCAGTATAGGAGTACCCACTGTCATAGAAACTTCTCTAGGGGAATATACCCAGAGGAACTCAAATTATTCTATGAAAAAGACACCTACACACATATATTTGTTGTAGTTCTATTCACAATAGCAAAAACATGGAACCAACAGTGTTGCCCATCGAAGCTGGACTGTATTTTAAAAATGTGGTACATATATACACAATGGAATATTATGCAGCCATAAAGGACAAATATACGAACTTTGTAGCAAATTGGATGGATTTGGAGTCTATCATACTCAGTGATTTGTCACAGAAACAAAGAACTGAGTTCCATATGTTCTCACCCATAAGGTGGCCTTGAACAATTATAATGCTATAAGAAAGTGATTGGCAGTAGTGGAAAACTGTCAGGGGAGGAGGGTGGGACTGGCAGTTAAGGGAAACTGCTAGGGGAGGGGAGCATACCTCATCAACAAGGGTACCTGCTATGATCAATGTTTGTATAACTAACCCTGAATTGTACCCCACATCTTTATTCTAAATAAATTAATTAAAATTAAATTAAAAAGAAATTTGCGATTAGCCATATCTGGCACAAAATACATACTTAAATGTGTGATGTTATTAAGATTGTTACCTTCTTCATTTGATGTAATTAAAATTGTTACCTTTTGGGTGAAAAAAAAAAGAAACTACTCTAGTAACAAACTATAGAAATGACCCCTGAAAGTATAGTCTTACCAACTTTCATAAAGAAGTTTCTAGGTAAACTAAAAAAAGATATTGACTCTAACACTATAATAGCTGGGGACTTAAATGCCTAATTCAAAACCCTAAACAGAACAAGACAAAAATCAACAAGGAGAACCAGAACTTCAATGTGACACTTGACAAAATGGACTTAATTGATACCTACAGAACACTCCACCCAACAACCACAAAATACATATTCTACTCATCACCACACGGAATGTAATCTAAGATCAACCACATCCTCAGTCACAAATCAAGCATAAACAAATTTCATAAGATTGAAATACTGCCATGCATGTTCTCAGACCACAGTGGAATAGAGATAAATATCAGCAACAACAAAGTTCTCCCCAAACCCACAAAGACATGGACACTAAATAGCGTGATGCTGAATAACTTCTAGGTCACCACAGAAATTAAAACTGAAATTAAAAGATTCCTGGAAACAAATGAAAATAAAGAAATATCTTACCAAAATCTCTGGGATGCTATGAAAGCAATCCTTAGTGGAGAATTCATATATATATATATGAACACATGAAGAAAATGGAAAGACAGCCGGGCTCAGTGGCTCAACCTGTAATCCCATGCTTTGGGAGGCTGAGGTGAGTGGATTGCCTGAGCCCTCGGGTTCAAGACCCACCTGGGAAACTTGGCGAGATCTCATTTCTACAATAAATTTTTTTTAAAAATCAGCCGGGGGTGGTAGTGCATGCCTGTAATTCTGGCTACTTGGAAAGCTGAGGTGGAAGGATCACCGGAGCCCAGCAGGTTGAGGCTGCGGTGGCCGGGAGCGGCCACTGCACTCCAGTCTGGGCGACAGAGTGAGACTTCAACGCAAAAAAAAAAGAAAAAAGAAAATGGAAAGCTAACAAATTATCAGCCTAAAAAATCACCAGAGGAAGCTGGAAAAGCAAGACCACCAAGACACTAACTTCATCAGAAGAATCCAAGTCACCAAAATAAAAGCCCAAATTCAGGACATAGAAGACGAAAATATCCTACCAAAAAATGAAACAAAAAGTTAGTTCTTTGAAAGAATAAACAAGATTGATGGACTGCTATCTAGACTAACAAAGAAAAATCCCAGATAAACACAATTAGAAATGCAAAAGACCAAGTCACAACTGACCCCAAAGAAACACAAAAGATTATCAGAGATTACTATGTACACTTGTATGGAAACGAACTGGAAAACCTAAATGAAATGAAGGACTTTCTGATATCACACAACCTCCTCAGGTTGAAACAAGAAGAAATAGAGACCTTAAATAGACCAATAACAACCCAGAAAATAATATGATAGTATCGTGAGAAAACTAAATACAAAATAAAGCCCTGGACCAGATGACTTTCCAGCAGAATTCTACAAAACATACAAGGAGGAGCCGATGCCAATCCTATTGAAAGTATTCCAGGCAATTGAAAAAGATATAACTCTCCCCAAATCATTTTATGAAATAACATCACATTGATACCAAACCAGGTAAAGATCCAACAAAGAAAGAGAACTACAGGCCAATATCCTTGATGAACATAGATGCTAAAATTTTCAACAAGATTCCAGCAAACTGGATCCAACAACACATCTCAAAAATCATCCACCATGGCTAAATAGGCTTCATCATTGGGATACAGGGTTGGTTCAACATCCACAAGACCATAAATATAATTAAATTCATCAACAGATGTAAAAACAAAAACCACATGATTGTATCATCAGACACGGAAAAAGCTTTCCATAAAATCCAGCACCCCTTTTTGATAAAAATGCTTGAACATGTTCCATAGATAGAATATACCTCAAAATGGTAAGAGCCATCTATGAGAAACTCACTGCCAACACACTGCTAAACAGACAGAAATTGGAACCATTTCTCCTGAAAACTAGAACAAGGCAAGGGTGCCCTCTTGTTCAACATAGTATTGGAAGTCCTAGCTAGAGAAAGCAGACAAGAGAAGGAAATCAGAGTTAGCCAAATAGGAAAAGAGAAAGTCATGTTATCCTTCTTTGCAGAAAACATGATTCTATACTTAGAAAATCCAAGAGAATCTGTCGAAAACCTCCTTGCACTGATAAAGGACCTTAGCAAGACCTCAGAGTATAAAACAAATATGCAAAAGTCATTCACATTCCTATACACCATCAAAAAACAAACAGAAACCCAAATAAAAAGCACAATAACATTCACAATAGCCAAAAAAAAGAAATACCATGGCATCTTTCTAACCAGAGAAGTCAAAGACCTTTACAATGCAAACTATAAAACACTGCTCAAAGGAATCAAAGGTGACACAAACAAATGGAAAAATATTCCATGCTCATGGATTGAAAGAATCAACATTGTTAAGATGTCCATTCATCCAAGGCAATCCACAGATTTAATGCAACACCCATTAAATTACCAGCAGTATTCTTCTCAGACCTGGAAATGACAATACAGGAATTCATATGGAAACATAAATGACCATGAATAGGTAATACAATCCACAGCAAAAGAAACAAAGTGAGAGGTATCATACTCCTGGACTTTAATCTTTATTACAAAGCTACAATAATCAAAACCTCCTGGTTTTGGTACAAGAACAGGCACACAGACCAATGGAACAGGATAGAGATCCCGGAAGCAAAATCTCAATTCCTCACCAACACATCTTCAACAATGCCTCCACCATCAGCCACTGGGGAGAGAAGAACTTATTCAGTAAATGATGCTGGGAAAACTGACTGACCACATGCAGAAGATTAAAACAAGACCTCAATTTTGGGACAAGTTGGTGACAGCATAGGTGAACTGGTGAGATTCTCTGAACGTGAGTTCCCAAAAAGGCTATTACTTCTCTTCCCCCATCCCGCAGCCCACCACCAATTGTGCTGGTGCCAGGCCCAGGAACTTTGGTCCCACGCAGGGCCAGATATCATGTCCCCCTACTGCTGCTGTTCCACTGCGTGTGTGGGAGTCTCCGGTCCCAGCCCCCTCCAGCTTCCTCCCCAGCTGCATTGTCTCCAGCCCGGCACCCAGCACCAAGCCGCCAGTCACACACGGAGGCTCTAGGCACCTGCCCCTCAGAGACACCGGTCTCATTCCTGGCTGAAGTACCCTGTGGGGGGCCCAGGGCCACTCTTACCACTCACCACCTGCCTTTGGAGCTTTGGAGCTCTGGAACTCCGGGCCCACCCTGGCTGAGGCACTCAGCATGAGACCCCAAGCCAGGGGACTCAGACAAGAGGAGAAAAACAGATCAACTTAAACTGCCTCACCATTCTCCAGGCAGAGACTTCCATTGCACCGCCCACCTATCAACAAACTTTACCTCATTTCCTAAGCCCAGATATTGCGGCCCCCTGCTACTGCTGTTCCACTGCGTGTGTGGGAGTCTTGGGTCCCAGCCCCCACCAGCTCCCTCCCCGGCTGCACTGTCTCCAGCCCGGCACCCGGCACCAAGCCACAGGTCACACAGGGAGGCTCTGGGCACCTGTCCCTCAGAGACACTGATCCCATTCCTGGCTGAAGTACCCTGCGGGACGCCCAGAGCCACTCGCGCTGCCCACTGCCTGCCCTTTGGAGTTTTGGAACTCTGGAACTCCGGGCCCACCCTAGCTGAGGCACTCAGCGTGAGACCCCAAGCTGAGCGACACAGACAAGCGGAGAAAAACAAATCTGCTTAAACTACCTTGCCATTCTCCAGGCAGAGACTTCCATTGCCCTGCCCACCTATCAACAAACTTTACCTCAGTTCAAAGGCAACAGCGCGAAACAGGAGACAAAGACCTACCCCAATGCTGTAACGAAAAACAAAAGGGAGAGACCAGAATCGGAGATCAGAGAAGTGACTTTAGTCTGATCGCTTATTTTGACTTATGATTTTATCATTGTAACTGTTGGGTTAGATCACATTTGTTGTTTACCTTCTGACTTACACTGTCTCTCAATTTTATTGGCCTGTCTCTGTGTAGCTATCAGTACTCTTTAGGGAATCTTTCTTATGTGTCTTTCTTCACTTCTTCCTGGCCCTGTGTTTCTTTCTCATCTGATAGTTGGTATGTATATCTGTTTTCCCTCTCACACTTCTCTCTTTCTAACTCCCTATTGACCCCCCCTTCCTCCATTATTTTCCTTTTTAATACGCCCCCCCTTTTTAAATCTAGGGACCAAGACTACATACTGCAGAATAGACAGATTGTAAAGCAGAGGGAAAAGTGAACAAAGCCAGAAGACCCTCATAAGGAAGAACAGGACATTGCAGGAGAGAAATAAAAGCAACCCCACCTTCCCTCAAAAACGGAATTGAAGAAGGGGAGGGAAAGGGGGAGAGGGAGAAAAATCTACAGAAATGAAGAAAAACCAAAAGAAGAGTATGGGTCTCTCCCAGACTCCTGGGAGGGCAGACACTGAGAAAACTTATTTGGAATGCAAACAATGAAAAGCCCCCAGAATGAAGGGTCTCAAACTACAAATATAGATATCAAGACAATAATGGAGAGATTAAAAAGAATTGAGGAGACACAAGCAGAAACTAGGAAGGAGCTGATATCTGAGATAACAGTAATAAAGAATACTGTGAATGAAATAAATAACAACTGATAAGCATGGAAAGCAGAATTACCCAAGCAGAAGAAAGAATCTCAGAGCTTGAGGACCAAAATATATAAATTACCCAAAATCTTAAAAATGCAGAAAATAAGTTCAAAAAGACAGAAGAAGATCTTCAAGGGATGAGCGATTATGTCAAGAGGCCTAACATAAGAGTAATTGGACTTCCTGAGGAGGAAAGAGAGACAGAGACCACACTGGCACAAACTTTCCATGATATCATTCAAGAAAACTTCCCTTATCTAATCAGTGATGCAAAATTCAAACGCAAGAGATTCAGAGAACCCCTGCAAGACAGCAAATGAGGAAACCAACCCCTAGACACATAATAATTCGCCTAAACAAAGTAGGCACAAAAGAAAAAACCCTAAAGGCAGCAAGAGAAAAAGGCCAGATCACCTACCATGGAAGACCAATTAGAATAGCAGCAGATTTAGCTACAGAAACCTTGCAGGCTAGGAGAGCTTGGAGCCCTATCTTCAAAGTCCTAAAAGATAAACAATTTCAACCAAGAATAACCTACCTGGCCAAGCTAAGCTTCATCAGTGAGGGAGAATTGAAATCTTTCCCAGATATCCAATCCCTAAGAACTTATGCTGCCACCAAACCATCTCTACATGAAACACTTGAGAAAGTACTAAACACAGAAGAAAAGGAAAAAAGAACAATGTTCTTCACAAGAGTACAGGAAAAAGAATAAAATATATATGAACCAACCCCAAAACCAAAAGAAAGACAAAAAAAAAGACAGAAAAAACCAAGTGGAAGAACAACAACTCAATAAGAACTCCATGATAGGGACGAACTCTCACATTTCAATAATTAGCCTGAATGTGAATGGACTAAACGCACCACTGAAAAGACATAGAATGGCAAAATGGATAAAACATCACTAGGCAACAATATACTGCCTTCAAGAGACCCATCTCACTAGAAAAGACATACACAGACTCAAAGTAAGAGGATGGGAAGCAAATTTTCAG
>NW_007061950.1:6839-7905 GCF_000164805.1 Carlito syrichta | reverse complement strand
CTCAATGAGACTCTGGACCAAATGGACTTAATTGATACCTAAAGAACACTCCATCCAAAGACCACAGAATACACATTCTACTCATCACCGCTTGGAACATATTCTAAGGAAGACCACATAATCGGACACAAATCAATCATAAGCAAATTTAAAAGGACTGAAATTCTACCATGCACCTTCTCGGACCACAGTGGAATAAAAATAAACATTGACACCAACAAGGTCCCCCCAAAACCCACAAAGACATGGACACTAAACAGCATGATGCTAAACATCTCCTGGGTCAACGATGAAATCAAAACAGAGATCAAAAGATACCTGGAAACAAATGAAAATGAAGAAACATCTTACCAGAATCTCTGGGACGCCATGAAAGCTGTAGTAAGCGGGGAATTTATATCCCTACAAACACACATGAGGAAAATGGAAGGAATACAAATTAACAACCTAACAAACCACCTAAAGAAGCTGGAAAAACAAGACCACAAAAACCCTAATTTCAGCAGAAGAATCCAGATCACCAAAATAAAAGCCCAAATCCAGGACATAGAAGACAAAAAGATAATACAAAAAATCAATGAAACAAAAAGCTGGTTCTTCGAAAGAATAAACAAGATCGATAGTCTCCTAGCTAGACTGACCAAGAAAAAACAAGAAAAAACCAAATAAGCACAATCAGAAACACAAAAGATGAAGTCACATCTGACCCTGAAGAAATACAAAAGATCATTAGAGACTACTACGTACACTTGTATGGAAAGAAACTTGAAGACCTTAAGGAAATGGAGTACTTTCTGACATCACACAACCTAAGGCAATCTTACCTAAGGCAATCTACAAATTCAATGCAATACCCATCAATTTACCAGCAACAGTCTTCGCAGACCTAGAAAAGACAACACAGGAATTCATATGGAAACACAAACGTCCAAGAATAGCCAGAACAATCCTCAGCAAAAAAAACAAAGCAGGTGGTATCACATTATCAGACTTCAAACTTTACTATAAAAGCTACAATCATCAAAACAGCTTGATATTGGTATAGGAACAGGCATATAGATCAATG
>NW_007061950.1:2658-6819 GCF_000164805.1 Carlito syrichta | reverse complement strand
GCCTCCACCACCTACCACTGGGGAGAGGAGAACCTATTCAGTAAATGGTGCTGGGAAAACTGGCTGATCACATGCAGAAGATTGAAACAGGACCCCTACCTATCCCCATGCACAAAGGTTAACTCCAAATGGATCAGAGACCTAAATGTAAAACCTCAAACCATAAGAACCTTAGAAAATGAAGGACATTCCCTCATGGAAATCGGAACTGGCCTCCAATTCCTGAACAAAACCCGAAACCCACAGGTCATAAGAGAGAGGATAGACAAGTGGGACCTTATTAAACTGACAAGCTTCTGCAAAGCCAAGGAAACCATCAAGAGAGCAGGGAGACAGCCCACAGACTGGGAAAAAATATTTGCCAACACCAGGTCTGACAAAGGCTTAACATCCTGGATCTACAAGGAACTCAAACGTGCTGAAAAGAAAAAAACAAACCCCATTATAAAATGGGCAAAAGATATGAACAGAGACTTCACAAAGGAAGACATCCGAGCAGCCAACAAACACATGAAGAAATGTTCAACCTCACTAATCATTAGGGAGATGCAAATCAAAACCATACTGAGATACCACCTAACTCCAGTCAGAATGGCAATTATCAATAAGTCAAAAAATAACAGCTCCTGGAGAGGGTGTGGGGAAAAGGGAACACTTCTACACTGTTGGTGGGAGTGTAAAGTAGTGCAACCTCTGTGGAAAGCAGTGTGGCAATTCCTAAAAGCTCTAAACACCAACCTCCCATATGACCCTGCAATCTCCCTACTGGGAATATATCCTGAAGAACTCAAATCACTCTATAAAAAAGATACCTGCACACGTATGTTTATCGCAGCATTGTTCACAATTGCAAGAACCTGGAAACAACCATGCTGCCCATCAAAAGAGGACTGGATTAAAAGAATGTGGTACATATACATGATGGAATACTATGCAGCCATCAAAAAGAACAAAATCATGAATTTCGCAGCAACCTGGATGGAACTAGAATCTATAATACTGAGTGGCCTCTCACAGAAACAAAGATCTGAGTATCACATGTTCTCACTCATATAATGGACCTTAAACATCCAATGTAATACTATAAGAAAATGACTGACAGTACTGGGAAACCATGGGGGGTCAAGGAGATGGGATTAACAGTAGCAAATATCTGTCTGGGAATGGGGAAACACTTCATATCAACAGGGTGCCTGAATGAAACATAATTGTATACCTAACCCTTAACTGTACCCCACAGCATCATAATAAAAAATAAATAAATTTTTAAAAAATAAATAAATAAAACAAGACCTCTACCTATCACCATACACAAAAATCAACTCTAAATGGATCAAAGACCTAGATGTAAATCCTCAAACTATAAGAACCTTAGAAAACGCAGGTGATACCCTCATAGTAATTGAATCTGGCAACCAATTCCTGACCAAAACCTTAAGTACCCATGCCATAAGATATAAGATAACACAAGTGGGACTTATCAAACTGACAATCTTATGGAAAGCTAAAGAAATCATCAAGAGAGCAGGAAGACAGCCCACAGACTGGGAAAAAGTATTTGCCAACTGTGTATCTGACAAAGGCCTAATATCTAGGATGCACAAAGAACTCAAACATGCCGAAAAGAAAAAAACAAATAGCCCCATTATAAAGCGGCCAAAAGATATGAATAGACACTTCTCAAAGGAAAACATATGAGCAGCCAACAGATACATGAAAAAATACTCAGCCTCACTAGACATCAAAGAAATGCAAATTAACACCACACTGAGATACTCTAACTCTAGTCAGGATGGCCATCATCAATAACTCAAAAAACAACAGATACTGGAGAGGATATGGAAAAAAGGGAACTCTTCTACACTGTTGGTGGGAGTGCAAACTAGTACAGCCTCTTGGGAAACAGTGTGGAGATTCCTAAAAGATCTAAAAGTTGACCTTCCGTATGATCCCGCAGCTGCTAAGAATATACCTGGAGGAACACAAAGCACTCTATGTAAAAGATACCTGCACACTCATGTTTGTTGAAGTATTATTCCCAATAACAAAACATGGAACCAACAGTGCTGCCCATTGAAAGAGGACAGGATTTTTTAATGTGGTACATATATGCAATGGAATAGTACACAGCCACAAAGGAGAACAAAATTATGAACTTCGAAGCAACTTGGATGGACTTAGAGTCTATAATACCAAGTGATCTATCACAGAAACAAAGAACTGAGTACCACATGTTCTCACTCATAAGCAGACCATGAACTGTTATTATAATACTATAAGAAAGAGATTGGCAGCAGTGGGAAACTACCAGGGGAGGGGAGGGTGAGATTGGCAGTAGTGGCAAACTGCCAGAAATCACACCTCATCAACACGGGTACCTGCATAATGACCATTTGTATACTTAACCCTGAATTGTACCCTACATCTTTAAAATTAAAAATTGTTTTTTTCCCTGCTTTCTTTTTCTGACTATTTCAAAAGAGAAAATAAGTGTGTAAAATAAATATCTGGAAAGACCTAAAGGCTTCTCTTATAAATAAAGCCATTACATGTGTCAGTAATATTCTAAAAGCTCAAATGAGCAAGATCACTCTTATTTTACATGTTTTCTTAGATATGGCCATGCCTATTAAACCACAGAATCCAATACAATGGGTTTTTAAACATGAAAGTCTATTTATGTCCTACTTCCTGAGATTGGGATGTGATAAATTAAGGATGTGATAAATTCTTTTCATCTTAGTATCCAGTGAAATTTCTCCCCCCATATAAATCCTCAAAACCTTCACATACTCACTGCCTATGTCCCAGTCCTTCACTGATCTGAAAATCCTGAAGGATTAACATTTTTATAGTCATTGGTATAAGAACTGTAGAGATTAGTGATGTAAAAGCAATTCAGTTGGTTTCTCTTCAAGAAGAAAAGATGGGAAATGTTTCAAAAACTCTGTTTTTATTAAAACTTCCAAATTAAGAGCTAGAATATATTTTTTGAGAAATGAACATTTATATATGATGTGACATTTGTATTCTCAATAATAAATATTCAACTGCTTATTGTGCACAGTCAATCTCTGGTCTAATTTGCATACTTGATAAAAATGCACTTATGTAATAAACATTTACTTGGTGTTTATCATGGTTTAAGCAGTGTGTTGGTTTGGAGGGGTTTCCAAAAGTACATCAAACATGGAAACTTTAAGAAAGAGTACCAGCAAACGTCTTACATAAAATTGGTACCGTTAGAGTGAAGCAAACAAAAGAGCTAGAAATGGGACGGGAATCACGTCTGATGTGCGATCATAACAGAGGCCCAAAAACAGCCTTCTTCTAGCAGGCCTGAATACATGGTGAACGTCAGATTGCTTCTGAAGGTTCTGCTAAATGTCAGGCCAATTCATACTCAAGTCCTATTTTAGAGATTTTCATGCTCATCAGCCTAATTTTCAGAGCCTCCTCTCCATCATCTACCTGCAAACCACTCTCCCTAGTTAAACAATTAGACATGTAAAGAGAGTTTTTTCTTTGGTTACTGTGGTTCTAGACTCCTAATCAGCCAGAAAGTTCTATGGTTCCATATGCTAGCTTCCCTTCTTTTATTCTCTCCACACTTAATCAACTCAGAAAAAATAAAACTTTTTGCTCTTTCTTTCAACTGTGAAACACAAAGAAGAGCTATTTGCTAATCATTTCTACTCCAGCTCAAGAGTGTTGTTTGCACTATAATTTCTACTGATGACAGCTCTTTCAAATACGTGTTTCTTTTATGCTCATTTTATTACATAAGTAGTAAGAATATAAAATGGCCAATTATTTATTATATTAATATATTGCCTGTTGTATAATATCTACTCCACAAGAAGAAAAATAGCTATTAATATTTTGGTATATTTATTTTATTTCTGACTTTTTCTACGCAAATAGAGACATCTTTTAAAAGCATGCATAGACTGCTTTTGTTTTAAACACTGGAAAAATAATATACATTTGTTGTTAATGTTTTCATGTCAACACATTTATTTGTTTAATGAATATTTTTTTTTTTTCTTTTTAAAAATTTTTTTATTATAAAGATGTGGGGCACATTTCAGGGTTAGGTATACAAACATCGATCATGCAGGCACCCTTGTTGATGAGGTATGCCCCTCCCTCCCCTAGCAG
>NW_007061950.1:0-926 GCF_000164805.1 Carlito syrichta | reverse complement strand
AGCTGTTTTGATGATGTAGCTTATAGTAAAGTTTGAAGTCTGGTATTGTGATACCACCTGCTTTGTTTTTTTTACTGAGGATTGTTCTGGCTATTCTTGGACGTTTGTGTTTCCATATGAATTCCTGTGTTGTTTTTTCTAGGTCTGAGAATGTTGTTGGTAATTTAATGGGTATTGCATTGAATTTGTAGATTGCCTTAGGTAAGATGGACATCTTCACAATGTTGATTCTTCCGATCCATGAGCATGGGATATTTTTCCACTTGTTCGTGTCAGCTTTGATTTCTTTGAGCAGTGTTTTGTAATTTTCATTATAAAGGTCTTTCACGTCTCTGGTTAGGAAGATGCCAAGGTATTTCATTTTTTTTGTGGCTATTGTGAATGGAATTGTGTTTTTTATTTGGGTTTCTGTTTGTTTATTATTGGTGTAGAGAAATGCAATTGTCTTTTGTACATTTATTTTGTATCCTGAGACTTTGCCAAAGGCCTTTATCAATGTAAGGAGGCCTTTGACAGATTCTCTTGGGTTTTCGAGGTACACCATCATATCATCTGCATAGAGAGATAACTTGACTGCCTCTTTTCCTATTTGAATACCTCTGATTGCCTCCTCTTCTCTGATTGCTCTAGCCAGGACTTCCAATACTATGTTGAACAGGAGGGGAGAGAGTGGGCATCCTTGTCTAGTTCCAGTTTTCAGGGGAATTGGTTCCAATTTTTGTCCATTTAGGAGTATGCTGGCTGTGGGTTTCTCATAGATGGCTTTTATTATTTTGAGGTATGTTCCCCGTATGCCTAGATGTTCAAGGGTTTTTATCAAGAAGGGGTGCTGGATTTTATCAAAAGCTTTTTCTGCATCTAATGATATGATCATGTGGTTTTTGTTTTGACATCTGTTGATGTATTTAATTACATTTATGGTTTTA
>NW_007061949.1:0-804 GCF_000164805.1 Carlito syrichta | reverse complement strand
TTAGGTTGTTAATTTATTACTTCCTTTTGACATGAAGGAGAGTTTGAGAATTGATTGTTTCTTATGTTTCTCTTTTAAAATATTTTTTATTATAAAGATGCGGGGCACAATTCAGGGTTAGGTATACAAACGTTGATCATGCCAGTACCCTTGCTGATGAGGTATGCCCCACCCCTAGCAGTTTCCCTCAATTGCTAGTCCCACTCCCCTCCCCTGACAGTTTCCCATTACTGCCAAACACTTTCTCGTAGTATTATGATTGGTCAAGTTTTGCTTATGAGTGAGAACATATGGTACTCTGTTCTTTGTTTCTGTGATAGACTACAGAGTATCATCAACTCCAAATCTATCCAAATTGCTGCCAAGTCCATATGTTTGTCCTTTTTCTGGCTGCATAATATTCCATTTTGTACATGTACCACATTTTCTTTATCCAGTCCAGGTTCGATGGGCAACATTGTTGGTTCAAAGTGTTTGCTATTGTGAATAGAGCTGCAACACACATACATGTGCAGGTATCTTTTTTGTAGAATGATTTGAGTTCCTCTGGGTATATTACCAATAGGGGAATTGCTGAGTCATATGGAAGATCAATTTGTAGTATTTTCAGAAATCACCACATGTCTTCCAAAGAGGTTGCACTACCTTACATTTCGACCAGCAGTGTAGAAGCCTTTCTTTTTCTCCACATCCTTGCTAGCATCTGTTGTTGTTTGTATTTTGGTGATGGCCATTCTTACTGGGCTTAGGTGGTATTTCAATGTAGCTTTGATTTGCATTTTTCTGATGATGCCTGAGTGTCTG
>NW_007061948.1:0-775 GCF_000164805.1 Carlito syrichta | reverse complement strand
GTAGAATAGGTGATAGGTAGGAGATGGGGAATTGGAAGGCATACTCCTGCCCCCACCCTAAGCACAAAGAAGCACAAAACAAAATGAATATAACATATATATTTATACAGTGATAGAAGGTACACCAGTGTGTGTCTGTGAATGTTTTTTGTAACTTTGGTACTAAAGAGACTGAAAACAAAATTGAATGATTTAAATTTCTTCCGTCGCATTTACTTTACCAAATGAGGCAAAGTAAAAAATGAGTCGATAATACATGTTACATTTGAAGAAGACATATATAGAGCACTCCAACTGATCCTAAAAGCATCCTTTATTCTGTGCACTGTTTTCATGGCCTGGAAGATTTGTGCGTCCACATTCTCATGGAATTTGGTGAATGTCTTTGACATCCAGTCTTGTGTCTGTCATCAGGAACAGGTCATTTTCGATGGGTTCTATTGCTTGGAATCTGGAAATCCCTTTCTTTAGGTGTTAACTCATTAAGTCTTTGGGGATTGCCATTTTTTTCACTTTGTTTTTGTTTGTTTTCTGTGAAGACAGACTTCTCTTTTTATTTTTTGTTTTGTTATCTTTTATTAGATAAAGTTGCTTCTGTTGGGGTGGGAGTTTTTGTTGTTTTTATACCTGACCTTCCTCCTCTGGTCCACTTTTGGGAGAGACAATAATGCCAGGAAGACTGGTGAACTGGGGAATAACCATATGGCACTGCTTCACTAATGCAGTGTGGAAGGGACAGAGCAGGTCCTTTCCTGTAGGTCAGAGTTTGTCCCTC
>NW_007061947.1:0-737 GCF_000164805.1 Carlito syrichta | reverse complement strand
CAATTCCCTGGACTCTGGGGCAGAGATGGAAGGGGTCCTCGCTGTCCCCTGCATCCTCCACACAGATTTATGTTCTCTAACACAAGACCAGTCTGGGTGGGTCCCCCCAATAGTTGTGCTGAGGTCTGTGATGGGCTAGGTACCTCTAGATGGGACATGGTTTGGGACAGTCATACTCGTCAAAGACTAGGAACCATCAGCGTCACTTTAATATCAATATTACATATTATTTTGCTTTTCATATCATTGTTGTTTAACACGAGGCATAAAAATTGGCTTCTATAGATGGGCTCGGTGGCTCAGCTTGTAATCCCGCACCTTGGGAGGCTGAGGTGAGTGGATCGCCTGAGCCCTCGGATTCGAGACCTGCCTGGGCAAATGGTGAGACCTCATCTCTACAATAAATCAAAAAAAAATTAGCTGAGCGTGGTAGCGTGTGCCTGTAGTTCCGGCTACTCGGAAGGCTGAGGCGGAAGGATCGCCGGAGCCCAGCAGGTCGAGGCTGCGGTGGCCTGGAGCGGCCACCGCACTCCAGTCTGGGCGACAGAGTGAGACTCCAACTCAAAAATAAATAAATAAATAAATAAAAAATAAAAATAAAAATATTGGCTTCTGTTTCCAAACAAGGGCATGCTGGATCCAGATATGAATAGGACAAAGTGGGCCTCCAAGAAGCACACAGCCGAGCAGACTGAGAGGTAGCCAGGGGACGTTTTATGCCCAGTACGTGGTGACTG
>NW_007061946.1:0-305 GCF_000164805.1 Carlito syrichta | reverse complement strand
GAGGGTTCCTGGCCTGGAGAAAACATGAGAAGTATTCTTTTTAAAAACCCATTTGCACCAGGCTCGGTGGCTCAGCCTATAATCCCGCGCCTTTGGGAGGCTGAGGTGAGTGGATTGCCTGAGCCTGCGGGTTCGAGACCCGCCTGGGCAGTGAGACCTCACCTCTACAGTAAATCAAAAAATCAGCTGGGCGTGGTAGTGCATGCCTGTAATTCTGGCTACTTGGAGGGCTGAGGTGGAAGGATCACCGGAGCCCAGCAGGTCGAGGCTGCGGTGGCCGGGAGCAGCCACTGCACTCCAATCTG
>NW_007061945.1:0-720 GCF_000164805.1 Carlito syrichta | reverse complement strand
CCCAGCTAATTTTAAAATTTTTTGTAGAAAATGCAAACATAGGTCTTGCTATGTAGTCCAGGCTGATTTTGAACTCCTGGGCTCAAATGATTCTCCTGCCCAGCCTCCCAAAGCTCTGGGATTATATGTATGAGCCACCATGCCAGGCCAAATCTATCTGTCTTAAATAACCATCTCCATATAAAATGCCTATAGAAATACTTTTTTTTTCAATTGGAGTCTCACTCTGTCGCCCAGACGAGTGCAGTGGCATGCACCTAGGCACCGCAGCCTCGACCTGCTAGGCCTGGCGATCCTTCCGCCTCAGGCTTCCAAGTAACCGGAACTACAGGCACGTGCTACCATGCCCAGCTAATTTTTGATTTATTGTAGAAACGAGGTCTCGCCAAGTAGCCCGGGTGGGTCTTGAACCCGCGGGCTCTGGCAATCCACTCGCCTCGGTCTCTCAAAGTGCTGGGATTGCAGGCTAAGCCACGGATCCCGGCCCATTTTATATATCTTTACAAAGTAATAAGTAATAATGTTAAACACATAAAAATTGAATAAGATCACATATGAAATATCTAATTCTGAGCTATATCTTTTTCTGGACTTTTTTCTGGTATGTTCCAAATATGTCAGTAATTGCACAAGCCTCTAATTTGTTTTGGCTTTAAATCCCAGGCCCTACAATTTATGTAGAAGCAATTGACTAAAGCAGATATGAAATCCTCATTTTCT
>NW_007061944.1:0-487 GCF_000164805.1 Carlito syrichta | reverse complement strand
TGAGGCGGAAGGATCGCCGGAGCCCAGCAGGTTGAGGCTGCAGTGGCTGGGAGCGGCCACTGCACTCCAGTCTGGGCTACAGAGTGAGACTCCAACTCAAAAAAATAATTAATAAATAAATAAATAAAAGAAAAACGTCATTAGGGACAGATCAGGTGAGTAGGTTATTTGTTTACTGGCTAAAAAATCCCTCATAGACAGTGCTGTGTGAGCTGGTACATTGTCATGATGCAAGAGTTCCTTCAGGACCATTTTTGCACACACCTTTCTCATGCCAAGATTTTAATTTAAGAGTTTCCTGTTTCTCTGTTGATGTTTATTTGATCTACTATGTGTCTCACAGCCAGATGACTATTTTGATGCACAAGGTGATGAATTTTTGCAATGCTTTCATCAATTATGCTTGTTACTGGTCATCCTGACCTCTCTTCATCAGTGACACTTTCTCTTCCCTCAGAAAATCGTTTAATCCATTTGTACACTGCGA
>NW_007061943.1:0-495 GCF_000164805.1 Carlito syrichta | reverse complement strand
GATTCAGCAATACATCTCAAAAATCATCCACCTGACCAAGTAGGCTTCATTCCTGGCATGCAAGGCTGGTTTAACATTCGTAAAACCATAAATGTAATTAAATACATCAACAGATGTCAAAACAAAAACCACATGATCATATCATTAGATGCAGAAAAAGCTTTTGATAAAATCCAGCACCCCTTCTTGATAAAAACCCTTGAACATCTAGGCATACGGGGAACATACCTCAAAATAATAAAAGCAATCTATGAGAAACCCACAGCCAGCATACTCCTAAATGGACAAAAATTGGAACCAATTCCCCTGAAAACTGGAACTAGACAAGGATGCCCACTCTCTCCCCTCCTGTTCAACATAGTATTGGAAGTCCTGGCTAGAGCAATCAGAGAAGAGGAGGCAATCAGAGGTATTCAAATAGGAAAAGAGGCAGTCAAGTTATCTCTCTATGCAGATGATATGATGGTGTACCTCGAAAACCCAAGAGAATCTGTC
>NW_007061942.1:0-816 GCF_000164805.1 Carlito syrichta | reverse complement strand
AAACCCATACAGTGAATGTGGGGTAGAAAATCATATACTAATTCTGGGAATTTATAAAATATCACAAGCTTTATTATAACAAGGCGGTTACTTTTATAAAAGTCTTTGTTCCCTGCAGGTTTACATAGCCACTGTGTTTAAATTATCACTGGGATAAACCGGTGATAGAGAGCAGCTGGCGCCTCTGAGTCTGCTGCCACCTTGTAGGAATGTCTGAAAGGGGCTTATCGCTTTATCATTTACACCCCGTTGTAAAAGCACAAGTTAGTCTGTTAGCTTGGGACTGACAATGCTTAACCCAACAGTTCTAAATACAAACACTGCTTAAAACTCGACATATGCCTAATTCTACGGGGTCTGAGGTAGGATTTAAAGTACTAAAATTTCATAAAATACATGAGGTAGGAATACACAAAATATATAGTAAACATGACGTGGGGATATATGAAATACAGTGAACTAAACACTACTTTTACAGCAAATAAGTGTCTTGGTTTCCTGGGTCTCTCAATAGCATGCTCTTAACCTAAATCTATTGTTGTTCTCTCAACAGTACCCTTGAAATGATGCTTTTATTCTATATTTCGATTTATTTAGTTTTTTTCTTCTTTTCTCTGATCCATTGTTTTCTTTTGCCAGTAATACCTGAGACTGTTGGTGGCCAGCACTGACCAAAGGTGGGTTAGGACCTGCACCAGAGAATCTGGACAGTGAGAAGAAACTACTCGGAGGCAGTTTTTCTGGGAGCAGTCTGATCAGGACTGGAGCCAAATTTTATTCGGACTCCTTCCAACTTATATACCATTTCTATACCCT
>NW_007061940.1:0-771 GCF_000164805.1 Carlito syrichta | reverse complement strand
GAGGGAAGTTTTCTTGAATGATTTCATGAAATGTTTGTTCCAGCGTTGCTTCTGTTTCTATTTCTGCCTCAGGAAGCCCAATTATTCTTAGGTTTGGTATCTTGAAGTGATCATTCATCTCTTGCAGGTTTTGTTCTGTCTTTTTGAGCTTCTTTTCTATGCTTTTGACAGTTTGGGTTATTTCTGTGTTTTGGTCTTCGAGCTCTGAGATTCTTTCTTCAGCTTGGCTGATTCTGCTTTCCATGCTTATAAGTCTGTTGTTCATTTCCATCACAGTATTCTTTACTGCTCTGAGATTCTTTCTTCAGCTTGGCTGATTCTGCTTTCCATGCTTATAAGTCTGTTGTTCATTTCCATCACAGTATTCTTTACTGCTGTCATTTCTGACAACAGCTCCTTCCTATTTTCTTCTTGTCTCTCCTCAATTTTTTAAATTCTCTCCATTAATTTCTTGATGTCTGGGTTTGTTGCATGTAACCAGTCATTCTGGGGACTCTTCATTGTCTGTGTTCTAGAATCTGGTTTTTTAGTGTCTGATTTCCCAGGGGTCTGTGTAGGACCTATATTCTTCTTTTGTTTTTTTTTTCATTTGTGTGGTTTTCCCCCCTCTCTACTTTTTCTTTCCCTCCACGTCACTGTCTTCTTTAATTCTGTTATTCAGGGATAAAGAGATTGGTTTTACTTCTGTTTGTTCAATCTTCTATTCTTTGTGTATGTCCTCTTACTTTGTTCAATTCTGAAGTTGCACTGTAGGTTTGAGGTGGTCCTTTT
>NW_007061939.1:0-404 GCF_000164805.1 Carlito syrichta | reverse complement strand
CAATGATCAAATCATAAGTCAAAATAAGTGAAAGGGAGAAGTGCAAGAGGGAAAACAGATATACATACCAACTATCAGGTGAGAGAGAGACACAGGGCTGGGAAGAAGTGAAAAAAGACAGGTAAGAAAGATTCCATAAAGAATATTGATAGATAAACAGAGACAGGCCAAAAAAATCAAGAAACAGTATAAGTCAGAAGGTAAACACCAAACGTAATGTAGACCAACAGTTTCAATGATAAAATCATAGGTCAAAATAAGCCATCAAACTAGAGTCACTTTTGTGATCTCCGATTCCAGCCTCTGCCTTTTTTTTTCGTTGCAGCATAGGGGTGGGGCTTTGTATCCTGTTTCACACTGTTACCTTAGGAGCTGAGGTAAAGTTTGTTGATAGGTGGGCGGGG
>NW_007061938.1:0-712 GCF_000164805.1 Carlito syrichta | reverse complement strand
GCATCCTTTATTCTGTGCACGGTTTTCATGGCCTGGAAGATTTGTGCGTCCACATTCTCATGGAATTGGTGAATGTCTTTGACATCCAGTCTTGTGTCTGTCATCAAGAACAGGTCATTTTTGATGGGTTCTATTGCTTGGAATCTGGAAAATCCCTTTTTTTAGGTGTTAACTCATTAAGTCTTTGGGGATTGCCATTTTTTTCACTTTGTTTTTGTTTGTTTTCTGTGAAGACAGACTTCTCTTTTTATTTTTTGTTTTGTTATCTTTTATTAGATAAAGTTGCTTCTGTTGGGGTGGGAGTTTTTGTTGTTTTTATACCTGACCTTCCTCCTCTGGTCCACTTTTGGGAGAGACAATAATGCCAGGAAGACTGGTGAACTGGGGAATAACCATATGGCACTGCTTCACTAATGCAGTGTGGAAGGGACAGAGCAGGTCCTTTCCTGTAGGTCAGAGTTTGTTCCCTCCTGGTACTGGCAACAGGGGCCCTGGGTCTCTGGGAGCTCTGGTGACCTCCTCCTAAGCCTCCTCCTTTGTGACTCATCAGCAGGATTGGCAAGCAACCAGACTCTACTATGCCACAGGTGCTCTTGGAGACATGGAGTGGCTTTCTTTCATCTTGGTGGAACTGCCCCCTTCACTGAAGTGTGGAAGGGAAGTAGCTATCTGAAAGTTGGTATTCTCCCTCAGTCCTCAGAAGGGCATGTTC
>NW_007061937.1:0-2332 GCF_000164805.1 Carlito syrichta | reverse complement strand
TGAATAGGACAAAGTGGGCCTTCAAGAAAGCACACAGCCGAGCAGACTGAGAGGAGCCAGGGGACGTTTTATGCCCAGTACGTGGTGACTGGGGTGGGGGCAGGGAGAGGAGGGAGGTGGGTGGGGAAACAGGATCAAACTCTGGGATGCTGGAGGAAGAACAGGAAACACCAGATCAGTCATAGGAGGAGGGAGGGGAGGGCTTCACGTGCAAATTTGGTTTCTTCATTTTCTCTGCCCCCTCTGCCTCCACCCCTATTTATTTGGTCTATTTTACATTCTGGGATGAAAGTCCCTTTTTGGGGTCATCAGTTGATGGCCAGGAAGCCAAAGGGCAGGACCAGAATACGTGACTTCAGGTCCCCGTAGAAAGTCCCACATGGGCCCCGGGGACCAGTGACATGGCCTGATCTTCTCTCGTCTCGTCGATGCCCAGCTAGGGCGGAGGAAGCAGGGCTAGCCGGGTGGAAGAATGACTCGAGGAAAGAATCTGTGGAGAGCAGAGTCCCAGAAGAATCTCCCGTGTGGAACCCGATCGCTCTCAGGCTCCCCAGAGGGAAGGAAGAGGAGGAGGAGGAGGAGAAGCAGCCGGCAGAACCTGGGAAGCAGGGGTGCTGTTCTCAAAGGGAATGTTTAAAAGACATTCAACTTTACACAGCAGTGAATCTTCCTTTGCTAAGCTACAGTCTGGTCACGTCTCTCTGAGCGATTGTAGCCATGTTTCCTAATTTTGACCTCCTCTCCTACATCGGGGAGGTGAATCTCCTCTCTCTTCTCTCTAATTTACTTTCTAAAAAACTATATCATGCTATCTAACTTCTGTACAATTCTTTGCATCTTTCAAGAGTCACTGGATTGCGCACCACAACACCGGTGGGTCTGATCTAACATTTTAAATTCCCCTACCAGGATTCTCAACCTAACATTTTTAGTGGTCCCCCGGAGATTCTGGCATCTAACATACATATTGTATCCACTTGTGAGGAAAGTTACTCCATTTTTCAGAAGTCAAAGTGGAAATTTAGAAAATAATGCAAACTCTTCAAACCCAGAAACGCTTTATGTTTTCAAAGAGTTCCACGAAGTCCCATGTCCAGTCATTTATATCAGTTTTCAGAAGTCCACTGACCCTTGGCGAGGGGACAGAGTGTTGTATTTTGTGACATTTTAAGAGCTTCACAGCAGAGCACACGACAATCACATCTATGTGATTCTTTCTGAAATTAGACAGTCAAGAGTTGGGGAGGCAACTGAGAGTGGCTGCTCAAAGCACAACTCTAGAGTCCAGCTGGAATAGGTATGAGCCCTGCTTCCACTTCTTCCTGCTGTGGACCTGGAAGAATACAGGGGCCCCGTGTCCTCATCCGAGAAATAGAGATGATACGATACTGGCCTCAGAAGAAAGTCGGGAGACTCACAGAGCTGTCAGTACCTGACACAAGCTCAGAGGAACATCGCTCTTTAAAGAAAAGACAGGAAGAAAAATAGAAAAATCAGAACCAAAAAACCCCAATGAAGTTAGACTTAATACCGATTAGGATGAAGCTGACACCAAACGAGAAGATTCATGGTTTCTCAAAACTTCCTCATGCACGAGGGGATAAAGATGGACAGTGAGGAGAGCGCACGGGAAACAGTACCCAACAGAAGTGCGATGTGTTTCTGTCCTGCAGAACTCACTCGTTGCTGCTGTGTCATTGACTGAGCAAAGCCAGGTTTGCACAGGATTGATCACATTTTCCCATGGGACAAAACTCTATCTTCCTCCCACACCAGGAAGCAATGGCCAGCATCCTTATCCTTCTTCCAGCTTAGTGCTAGCTCTTGACTTAGAAAAGTATATCACGGTCAACTACCCTTTATTTTAGCAATAGTCCCACAGAGTCAGTCCCGGCACCGGACAGCAGGAGCTCCTCGCAGAAGGGCTCAGACACACCCCAATCGCTGCAGTGGCGCCAAAGCCTCAAACCGATGCCCCTGTGACCCGGGATCCCTCATCCGTCCTTCCTTTTTTTCTACTCCTTTGAATGTAATACTCAAACCGCTCGATGATCTGAAATTGTGCAGTTTCTCCCTTAGAATGAAGCCCTGGTACCTCCGCAGCAGAATTATCCAGAAGACCAGGAGAACCCTCCGTATGATGATACCGTGGCTCCTCCAGGATATCCCTGGAGGCATCCGGCCCCACATTGGGGGATGCCCACACGAATGGCAATGCAACCTCTAGTAGGAGGGTGGCGGTGCCGGCTCCGAGGAAAGGGTGTGGTTTCCACAGGAGGGGGTTCAGCCCCATCGAGCCTTGTGCCTGGCTATACTCTTAACCCTCACTTTT
>NW_007061936.1:0-818 GCF_000164805.1 Carlito syrichta | reverse complement strand
AATCCTTGTTCATATATCAAAGTTTGCTATGCATCTAGAACTGAAAAATGTACAATTCACATCATCCCCAAATGTGTAAAGTGGTCAACAAATTATAATGTACATATCAATATCTAAATTAGAAGTAAATACAACACTTCAGCCAGGCCCGGTGGCTAGAGCCTATAACCCTAACTACTCAGGAGGCTGAAAAAGGAGGATTGTTTGAGCCCGGAAGTTTGAGACCAGCCTAAGCAACATAACGAGACTCTGTCTCTATTTTCCTTCTTTTTTTTATGTTGGAGTATGGCATGTTCCTGGCCACCGCAGCCTAGACCTATTGGGTTCAGGTAATCCTTCCACTTCAGTTTTCCAAATAGCTGAAACTACAAGTGTGCACCACCACGCCCAGCTAATTTTTTGATTTATTGTAGAGACAAGATTTTGCCAATTTTCCCAGGCTGGTCTCGAACCCCTCGCCTCTGCCTCCCAAAGTGCTGGGATTTCAGGTGTGAGACACTACGCCTGGCTGTCTCTATTTTTTAATTATATATAAAAAAAATAAGACTCGATACAAGAAAAATAAGGATTGGGACAAAAAATGGAGCCTGGAATGAAGTCAACATATGAAAAATATACCAAAGAGTTCTATACACTTCCTAAGCATTGGCTAAAATATGGCTTTAAGTTTTCTAGAGCCACACAATGGTCATCAGCACAGTTTAGACTTTTACAGTAACGTAAACTAATCATTCAAAAGAAGCACAAGTATTCCTGATACTAAGAAATTTCTCTTTAAGACCTTCATAAACCAGATACTGTATAATATAATAAGGAAT
>NW_007061935.1:0-666 GCF_000164805.1 Carlito syrichta | reverse complement strand
TATTTTACAAGGCAAAAAATAAATGCTAAGAAAGGATATGTGTTCATTACATCTTTGTCTATCAGTTTCAAACACCCTGTCTTCTGCAGTACGGAGCCAGGACTTTGCAAATCTCATCTCTCCATTGTTGCCTCTTCCTTCCTGGCCAGATCCCTTCCCATCACCCTCAGTGTTGCCACAACCACGTGACATCAACAGGCAAAAGCTTGTCCAGTTTTCCTGGTGTCCAATGCTCACCAAGCCGGGTGTTCAGGCTCCTCAGTGAGCCCAGATTCAGCCAAGCGCATACCCATCCCACAGGTTTGAGTCTCAGATCTGTGGGTTCCTCCCCTGTGTCCTCCCTCTTTTTTTAATCCCCTGTGGGGTGGAAACTGCTACCTCTATTTGCCTCTGCAATACCTTCCTGTTCTCTTTTTGCCTTTTCAGTGAACTACCTGAAAATTCATCATAACATGTTAGTTTGCTCAGGTTGTTGTATCAAAATGCCACAGACTTAGAGGTTTAAGGAACAGAGGTGTCTTGTCTGGCAGTTCTGGTGGCAGGAAATCCAAATCAAGGTGTCAGCAGGGTTGCTTCTCCTGAGAACTTTCAGGGAGAATCTGGTTCATGCCTTTCCCCAGCTGCTGGTGGTGTGCCAGCAGTTTATGTATTCTCTGACTTGTGAAT
>NW_007061934.1:0-623 GCF_000164805.1 Carlito syrichta | reverse complement strand
GTAGGTGAGTGGATTACCCGAGCCCGCGGGTTCGAGACCTGCCTGGGCAACTGCTGGAGATCTCATCTTACAATAAATCAAACACTTAGCCGGGCGTGGTAGTGCGTGCTAGGTAGTTCCAGCTACTTGGAAGGTTGAGGCCGAAGGCTCACCAGAGCCCAGCAGGTCGAGGTTGCGGTGGCGGGGAGCGTGCCTCTGCACTCCAGTCTGGGCGACTGAGTGATACTCCAACTGAATCCAAAAAAGAACACGCTCCCTTTTACCACAAAGACACACACACACAACTTGAAATAATTTTATATAAGGAGATGATGCAGGTCTACAGAGAGAAATACAAAATATTGTTGAAAAAATGAAAGAGATACAGACAAATTGAAGAACTCCCAACTTCATGAATCGAAAGAATCGACATCACTGAAATGTTTGTACTGCATAAAAAGATCTGAAGGTTCAAAGCAATTTCTATCAACCCAAGAGTTCCACTTTTTACAGAATTAGAAAAAACAATTCTGAAATTTACATTAAAGCAAAAAAGAGCCCAAATAACCAAAGACTTTATAATAAAAAGATTTTTAGGGAAGGAGAACCACTATATTAGAATTAACTCCCTATTGTCAAAAGTC
>NW_007061933.1:0-517 GCF_000164805.1 Carlito syrichta | reverse complement strand
TTTTCACAAGCATGCATGCAAAGTTGACATAAAATGGTGAGGTCAGGTGACCTGGAGTCCCTCTGTGTATCTTCTCACACTGCAAATGTGGGAATGAAACTGCTGGGCTGCAGCAAGGACAAAATGGTGTAGGAGCTCTGGAGATGGCTCTGGTGACATTTGAGTGAGGGATGAGGTCAGAAAAGGACAGATCAAGGGCCGCTGGGTCATGGGATATTTCTATGTGGCCTGGTGGCAGGGTCAGTTCTTCTTTGACTCATTTCAAAACCTGAAGTTTTCTCTAAGAATACTCTTGGAATCTGCTGGTAGACTCTGAAGATCTTCAGAACTTCTCAGAGATGTTCTGCTGAGTTTGTAAAGTCTGCTAACTTTGGTGACACTGCTCAGTAGGACACTTTTATGAGGCTGCTGTCTCTCAAGCCAATTGAGCAGATTTTAACCCATGGACATGTGACTTCTAGTGCACACACTCATTTAAAGCTTGGAATGCATACACTCAGGAGGTGTTTTGTGGGTG
>NW_007061932.1:0-826 GCF_000164805.1 Carlito syrichta | reverse complement strand
ATAGATTTCAATTCTCCCTCACTAATGAAGCTTAGTTTGGCTGGGTAGGTTATTCTTGGTTGAAATTGTTTATCTTTTAGAACTATGAAGATAGGGCTCCAGGCTCTCCTAGCCTGAAGGGTGTCTGTGGATAAATCTGCTGCTATTCTAATTGGTCTTCCCTGGTAGGTAGTCTGGCCTTTTTCTCTTGCTGCCTTTAGGATTTTTTCTTTTATAGTTACTTTGTTTAGGCGAATTATTATGTGTCTGTGAGTTGGTCTTCTCATTTGTTGTCTTGCAGGGGTTCTCTGAATCTCTTGTGTTTGAATTTTTTCATCCTTGATGAGATGAGGGAAGTTTTCTTGAATGATTTCATGAAATGTTTGTTCCAGTGTGGCTTCTGTTTCTCTCTCTGCCTCAGGAAGCCCAATTACTTTTTAGGTTTGGTCTCTTGAAGTGATCATTCATCTTCTTGCAGGTTTTGTTCTGTCTTTTTGAGCTTCTTTTTCTATGCTTTTGACAGTTTGGGTTAGTTCTGTGTTTTGGTCTTTGAGCTCTGAGATTCTTTCTTCTGCTTGGCTGATTCTGCTTTTCATGCTTTTTAGTCTGTTATTCGTTTCCATCACAGTATTCTTTACTGCTGTCATTTCTGACAACAGCTCCTTCCTATTTTCCTCTTGTCTCTCCTCAATTTTTTTAATTCTCTCCATTAATGTCTTGATGTCTGAGTTTGTTGCATGTAGCCAGTCATTCTGGGGACTCTTCATTGTCTGTGTTCCAGAATCTGTTTTCTCATTGTCTGATCTCCCAGGGGTCTGTGTAAGACCTATATTCTTCTTTTGGTTCT
>NW_007061931.1:0-709 GCF_000164805.1 Carlito syrichta | reverse complement strand
ATGGCTTATTGATGATATTATAAGAGAGAATGCAAGATCAGTGCTCTTTAAGATGCCTTTCCAACACCAGTAGTCTATTCCGGCCTCTTAACAACCCCATGCAGCTGATAGTATAGGTATTGTCATTCCCATTTTATGAAAGAGAAAACTGAGACTCAGAGAGACAAGGTGCCTATCTCAGGTCACACAATACCTGGAAGGATGGCAAGTTGAACTCAGGTCTGTTGACTCTGAGTGCAGACTACGTTCCACAATGCCGAGTTACCTGTGGATAAAAAGAGATGGGAATGAAATTGCTTCAAGAGCCTGTTTTTGGCTTCCTGTTCCCAGGGCTCACTGCTTATCTAATGAGTCAGTAATCATTCCGTGATCCCCCAGACAGGAGTCTTGCTATTCATGTGAGAAGGTTAAATAAACTAGGATGTAAGAGGCCCTTCAGGTATCATCAGGACCAGTTCACAGTTTCACAGACACTGGAAGTTCAGAGAGGACCCTTGGGGAGGCGTGTGTGTCAGTCAACAGGAAGGTGTCCTTAAACAGGAAAGATGATGGATTGATGGTTACTTGTTTTGAGTTTCTAATAAGATAAAGCAGATGTTTCTGTGGATACTGTAGGTGGGGAACGAGTTGGTTTCCCCAGGCTCTCTTGGAAATACAGTAGCCGCAAGATAGAATGCCCAGCCTGTGGGTGAGTCAATAGCTCCAAAAT
>NW_007061930.1:0-677 GCF_000164805.1 Carlito syrichta | reverse complement strand
AGAATACTGTAGGAGAAGGAGCTATAGAAAAATTGAGATTCAGAAACCTTCACAGAGTTCCCATGAGCCTTTGACTGAGTCTAATCTACTCCTATGTGAGAAGAAATTTCTTCAAAGCCAGAAAATCACAATCAGAGAGCAATAGTCTAAAAAATTCCCTGCGTACAAACAGAACAGGGAATACTTCATGTTTTTGTCAGTGCAAATGGAAAGGTCTCTATATAGATATTAGAAAGAACATTTAGATGAATTTTACCTCAGTAGCATCAGTATTTGGGCTATACTAGACTTGTAGTAATGCCTGCTCTGGAGGTCAAGAGGTAGAGAAGTCAACCTCTAGAGTGCCAATTTTTTTCTAAGAAACATGAAAACTCAATTATATATCTAAAGAAAGTCCAAAATTCCTCAAAATAAATCCTACAATTAAATTAAATCTAACATCTAGTCAAAAATCGCCTGACTTTCAAAAAATCAGACACATATGATCTATAGAGAGGAGAAAAATCAATAAACAGCTTTAGAAATTATAGAGAAAAATTGGAACTAGTAGATAATGCTAGCAGATAATTTTCTTTCTCATTGATATCTTATGCTTTCACATATCTTGTGAGCAAGACACACTGGTTTTTGTTATGTTTTTAAGAATGTTTCTACAGAGAACAGCTTTGGTGATACAG
>NW_007061929.1:0-741 GCF_000164805.1 Carlito syrichta | reverse complement strand
AAGGCATACAGTTTTATTTTACGAGGATATTGAATTTGTGACGATGATGAAATGTAGATGACATTATCTGTAGGTCAGAAACTCAATTTTTTAGTACTTAAAATACAGAGAAAAAATACCTCTCCCTAAGAAAACGTGACATTGACAACACAATGGAAATAAAGATTAATGTAAAAAGAAAAAATGGCAAGAAGTCTCAGGTATTACTCGCAAAAGAAAACAATGGATCAGAGAAAAGAAGAAAAAACTAAATATATTGAAATATAGAATAAAAACATTATTTCAAGGGTACTGTCTCCTTTAAATATCTTACCCCTTAGGTTCAATATGTGGTAGATAGAAGAGATTGTCTAATCTTATTTGCAAGAGAGAAATAAGGGCAGAGGTCTCATATATGCTAATTTAAGGGTCTTACAGTGGAATGACTTGCAATAATTTTTTCATTTGGAGTCAGTGACCCGCGCTACACTCTAACTTGCATTTCTTTCTCCCTGGTTTGTTGTCTTTCAGCAAGCAATACAAAGAAAGGCAGAGGAGATAGAAAAATGAGTTAGTCCAAGGTTGACTGGATCATCTACTTTGTATAAAATTGTTAGCAGCAGAATTGTCAGAGCCCGCAGCCACTCCCAGTGTTCCCAGCAGATTTGGAGCCTGTCAGAGAGACTCCTAGGACAGCTGGATTGCTTGCCTCTCACGCATGTGCACAGTAGCCACCACCACACAAACAGGCAGGAAACTGAA
>NW_007061928.1:0-1022 GCF_000164805.1 Carlito syrichta | reverse complement strand
AACGATTTTTAGGGAAGGAGAACCACTATCTTAGAATTAACTCCCTATTGTCAAAAGTCAGACATTTCCTGACTTTTAATGATGTTGGCTCTTTCTGCAAAAGTGTTATTTTTGAAACCTGCGCTCACATGTTAATTGCTACACATTTCACAATCGCACAGATGTAGAATCACCTAAATGTCCAGAAGCCGATCGACGGATAGTACGGATGTGTTATATAGATGTCGTGGAATACTATTCAGCTATCAAAAAGAATAAAGCAGTGTCACTGGCAACAACTGGGATGAACTTGGAGCCCATCATCCCAAGTGAACTAACTCGGGAACGGAAAAACCAACATCACATGCTCTCACTTATACATGGGAGTAAATGAAGAATCCTCTCAAGCGGTAAAACTAGGTTCCAAAAAAAAAAAAAATCCCCAAGACACAGAAAATGTTATAAGGAACGCTGGAGACTCAGAAAGGGAGAACAGAAAGGGGAGAGGGATAAAAAATTACCTGTTGGGTACCACGGGCACACGTGGAGTTGGTAGGTACGACTGAAGCACAGAACACAGACTATTTACACCTCTTAAATTCATGGAAATGAAGGCCAGACACGGAGAGATTGTGCCTGTCATACCAGCACTTTAGGAGGCTGAGGCAGTAGGATCACTTAAGCTCAGGAGATCAGGTTGGTTAAAATACACAGATCTCAACACCACCAAAAATTTAAAACATCGGGCAGTTATGGGTGGAACACGCCATGGTCCCAGCCGCTGGAGAGGCTAAGGGGGAAGGAGTATCTGTGACTAGGAGATGGATGCTGTGGTGAGCTCCGATCGTTCCATTGCACTCCAGCCTGCATGACAGAGGGTGACTCTGTCTCCAAAAATAAAAGAAAATAATGATAGTGAGTGGTCTGTTTAATAACATAAAATTATAAAGACAGATCCGTTTTTTAAATTATATGCAAAAAAAATTTTTTTTGGTAGGACGGGCTCGGTGACTGAGACCGTGATCCCAGCATTTTGGGAGGCT
>NW_007061927.1:0-725 GCF_000164805.1 Carlito syrichta | reverse complement strand
TCTGGGCGACAGAGTGAGACTCCAACTCAAAAAAAAAAAAAAAAAAGAGTGTTTTGTTTATTAACATCAACCAGCTAGCAAGTGAATTTGGCACAAAGTGCCTAATGAATATATTTAATACATAGAGGTAAACATAAAAAAGTATATTGAATGTTCTGATTCTTTCCTTTTTATTTACTACTGAAGTGTGACCCTTCATGAATCTCTCCAGCCCCATGAAGTTTTCAATTTCATTTTATATGGAAATAATAAAATGTGCCTTAGACAGTTACAGAAAGCTGTATTGCTTTCTGGACCAAGAGCATGGCGAGATGTTTGGTGGTGAGGGACACCTTTCTTTTAATATGAGTGTACCCTCCTTTCTCTTGCTGACCTTTCTCTTCATCGCAAAATATTGGCCCATGGCAGTCAGATAATATGCCAATGCCTAGTTACAGGAGGACTTAGGGAAGGCGAAGTGCAAGAGGCACTTGGATCAACCAGTTGTCCCTTGCAAATGTCTACAGTTGACATTTATATACTTGACTTCTCCTACATTTTCTCCCCTTCAGATTTAATGTCTAGGTTTGTCTGATTTTTAAGCTGGGTTATTTGAATGTCAAACTTTCGATAACACTTTAATAGAGGTGTCCATTAACCTGTGCTAAATTAGAGCCCAGCGTCTCTGGAAATACATGCGACACCCACATGAATACCAAATGCCTTCATTAGGCACAGCACTTACA
>NW_007061926.1:0-499 GCF_000164805.1 Carlito syrichta | reverse complement strand
CAGGATGATAAGCCATGTCGGACCTGAAGTTGGCAAATACTTTTTCCCAGTCTGTAGGCTGTCATCCTGTTCTCTTGATGGTTTCTTTGGCTCTGCAGAAGCTTGTCAGTTTAATAAGGTCCCATTTGTCTATTTTCTCTCATACGAGCTGTGGGTTTTGGGTTTTATTCAGGAATTGGATGCCAGTTCCGATTTCCGTGAGGTATTTCCTTCATTTTCTAAGGTTCTTATGGTTTGAGGTTTTGCATTTAGGTCTCTGATCTATTTGGAATTAACCTTTGTGCATGGGGATAGATAGGGGTCCTGTTTCAATCTTCTACATGTGCTCAGCCAGTTTGCCCAGCACCATTTACTGAATAGGTTCTCCTCTCACCAGTGGTAGGTGGTGGAGGCTTTGTCAAAGATGAGTTGGTTGAGAAATGGAGGTTTTGCTTCTGGAATCTCAATTCCATTCCTTTGATCTATAAGCCTGTTCCTATACCAATACCAAGCTGTTTTG
>NW_007061925.1:0-977 GCF_000164805.1 Carlito syrichta | reverse complement strand
AGCTGGGACTAGAGGTCTGGCTAATTTTTTTTTTTTTTAGATGAGATCTTGCTATTGTTTGTTACCCAGGCAGGTCTCAAACTCCTGGGCTCAAGCAGTCCTCATACTTTGGCTTTCCAATGTACTGAGAATACAGGCATGAGCCACTATGCCTGGCTCTGGTGTGTATTATAATGGTTCCCTTCCCGCTTCTCCTGGAAGCATGTGGGAATATTTTTCTGATATTTACTGTGGGAACTTATTCTAGCTCCTGAAGGTAAAACAATGTGGGGAAACCCCTTATGATTGGACTTTTTAACTCCCAGAATTGTCCACCCCTAGCCTTCAACTTCTTTAATTACAAGTTTCTTACCCTGGCAAGGTAGTTTCTAGGTAGTTTCTGCTCCAGTATGGCATGATTCTCTATCTGCCTGTCTCTCCAATTTTGAAAACAGTAGTTGTATGACCTTTTTCTTATGCATTTAGGAAGTCATTGATTTTTTTTCAGATTATTCTTGTTACTTCTTCCTGGGAGTGAGCAACAAATTCCATGTTTCATACATGGGAATTGAGAACCAAAAATCTGTAAAGTTTTAAAAAAATACCTTGATCAACATGTATGAACTCTACAGAGCCCTATGAATGTAGGAAATGTGGAAAGCCTTCACTAGTTTCTCAAACTTTAATGAATATATGAGAATTCACTCTGGAGAGATACCTTTTGGCTGTAAGAAATATGGGAAAGGATTTATACATTCCTTCCTCCTTAATATTCACAAAAAAACTCATACTGAAAAAAATTCCTGGCCAGGCTTAGTGTCTCAGCCTGTAATCCCAGCACTTTGGGAGGCCGAGGCAAGTGGATTGCCTGAGCCCATGGATTCAAGACCAACCCAGGCAACTTGGCGAGGCCTCATCTCTACAATAAAAAATGACTGGGCATGGTAGTCCGCGACTCTAGTTCCAGCTACTGGAAGGCTGAGGCAGAAGGATCGCTG
>NW_007061924.1:0-740 GCF_000164805.1 Carlito syrichta | reverse complement strand
CTCTTGTGTTTGAATTTTGTATCACTGATTAGATGAGGGAAATTTTCTTGAATGATCTCGTGGAAAGTTTGTTCCAATGTGGTCTCTGTTTCTCTTTCTGCCTCAGGGAGTCCGATTATTCTTAGGTTAGGCCTCTTGAGGTAGTCACTCATCTCTTGAAGGTTTTGTTCTGTCTTTTTTAGCTTATTTTCTGTGTTTTTAAGAGTTTGGGTTATTTCTATATTTTGGTCCTCAAGCTCTGAGATTCTTTCTTCTGCTTGGGTAATTCTGCTTTCCATGCTTATCAATTTGTTATTTATTTCATTCACAGTATTCTTTATTACTGTTATCTCAGATATCAGCTCCTTCCTAGTTTCTTCTTGTGTCTCCTCAATTCTTTTTAATCTCTCCATTATTGTTTTGATATCTACATTTGCATTTTGAGACCCTTCATTCTGGGGACTTTTCATTGTTTGTATTCCAAAGTCAATTTTCTCAGTGTCTGCTCTCCCAGGCGTCTGGGAGAGACCCATACTCTTCTTTTGGTTTTTTTTCATTTCTGTAGATTTTTCTCCCTTTACCCCTTTGTCTCCACCTCTTCAATTCTGTTTTTGAGGGAAGGTGGGGTTGCTTTTATTTCTCTTCTGCAATGATCTGTTCTTCCTTATGAGGGTCTTCTGGTTTTGTTCACTTTTCCCTCTGCTTTACAGTCTGTCTATTCAGCAGTTTGCAGTCTTGGTCCCTAGATTTAAAAAGGGGGC
>NW_007061923.1:2458-5280 GCF_000164805.1 Carlito syrichta | reverse complement strand
TCGATCAGAGACCTAAATGTAAACCTCAACCATAAGAACCTTAGAAAAGGAAGGAAATACTCTCATGGAAATCGGAACTGGCATCCAATTCCTGTACAAAACCCGAAACCCACAGGACTTAAGAGAGAAGATAGACAAATGGGACCTTATTAAACTGACAAGCTTCTGCAAAGCCAAAGAAACCATCAAGAGAGCAGGGAGACAGCCTACAGACTGGGAAAAAGTATTTGCCAATTCTAGGTCTGACAAAGGCTTAACATCCTGGATCTACAAGGAACTGAAGCGTACTGAAAAGAAGAAAACAAATAACCCCATTATAAAATGGGCAAAAGACATGAACAGACACTTCACAAAAGAAGACATTTGAGCAGCCAACAAACACATGAAGAAATGCTCAACCTCACTAATCATCAGGGAGATGCAAATCAAAACCACACTGAGATACCACCTAACTCCAGTCAGAATGGCAATTATCAACAACTCATAAAATAACAGCTGCTGGAGAGGGTGTGGTGAAAAGGGAACACTTCTACATTGTTGGTGGGAGTGTAAACTAGTGCAACCCCTGTGGAAAGCAGTGTGGGGATTCCTAAAAGCTCTAAAAATTGACCTTCCATATGACCCTGCAATCCCCCTACCGGGAATATACCCTGAAGATCACAAATCACTCTATAAAAAAGATACCTGCACACGTATGTTTATCGCAGCATTGTTCACAATAGCAAGAACCCTGAAACAACCATGCTGCCCATCAAAAGAGGACTGGATTAAAAAAATGTGGTACATATACATGATGGAATACTACGCAGCCATAAAAAAGAACAAAATCATGAATTTCGCTGCAACCTGGATGGAACTAGAGTCTATAATACTGAGTGACCTCTCACAAAAACAAAAATCCGAATATCACATGTTCTCACTCATATAATGGACCTTGAACATCCAATGCAATACTATGAGAAAATGACGGATGGTACTGCGAAACTATGGGGGGGAGGAGGATGGGATTAACAGTAGCAAATATCTGTCGGGGGATGGGAAAACACTTCTTATCTACAGGGTGCCTGAATGAAACGTCATTGTACACCTAAACCTTAACTGTACCCCACAAAACCATAATAAAAAATACTGATTAATGGAAAAAAAAAAAGGTAAAAAAAAAAAGAATTCAGGCCAAGGTTACTTGTTCACACTTTGTAAAGGAGATTTACTGGATTTCTTGAGCAGTACAAAAGCCCTGAATGACAGAACAGAATGAGTCTTATGAAGGGTGCCCAGAAGAGTTGCATCATATTTCTACCGAAGTCATTGTAATCAAACTGCAGCCATGCATCCCATGACAATGTTTCAGTCAACAATAAAGCACATATAAAACAGTGGTCCCATAAGATTATAATAGAGCTGAAAATTTTCTATTGCTTAATGAATCACAGACTCTTTTTTATTATAAAAATGTGGGGGACAATTCAGGGTTGGGTATACAAACGTTGATTATGCAGGTACCCTTGTTGATGAGGCATGCTGCTCCCTCCCCTAGCAGTTTCCCTTAACTGCCAATCCCACCCTCCTCCCCTGACAGTTTCCCACTACTGCCAATCCCTTTTCTATAGAATTATAATTGTTCAGGGACTGCTTATGAGTGAGAATATATGGTATTCTGTGACATTTTTAACATTGTAGCACACACGTATTTGTGGTGATGTTGTAAACACATCTATTGTGTTGCAGCCATAAAAAAAGCATAGCATGTGCAATTATGTACAGTACATAACACTTGGTAATGATAAATACCTATGCAATAGGCTTATGTATTTATGATGCTAAACATTTTATTCTTATTTTAGAGTGTACTTTTTCAACTTATGTAGAACAGTCACAGGCAGGTCCTTCTGGAAGTACTGAAGGAGATAGCTCCACGCACATTACTGTCCCTGAAGACCTTCCAGTGGGACAAGATGTGATGGTGAAAGACAATGATATTGATGATCCTGATCCTGTGTAGGCCTAGGCTAAGGTGTGTTTGTGTCTTAGTTTTTAACAAAAAGTTTAAAAAGTAAAAATAAAATATTTTAAGACTAAAAAAAAAAAAAAGAAAGCAAGAAATTCCAATATAACAAACAAAAAAAACTACAATAAAATCATAGTCTAGTGCCATAAACTTAAAGTCTAAAGCAAAATTCAGACTAGGTAAATTTCTTCTTATGATAAAAGCACTATGATAAAAGCTGAGAGTTTACAGTTTATAAGGTCCTAGAGCCTGTTTTTTCTTAGGTAACTACAGAATTTAGACTTCCACCAGTTTGGTTACAGTAAACTGTGCAACATTTTTACACACAACCTGGAGGATATCTTTCTAATATTAAAAGGACACAAAACTGGCAGCCAGAGCAAAAGGTATGCTGAAAAAGAATTATCATTAAATTCTAAAGAGATCAATTCTTTGAGGAGGAAGACTGTTTATTTTTCTGCACACTTATCCAGAGTCTGCCTATATATGAGGCATATATATTTTTTGGAGAGCAGGCCCCTTTAGTACAGGTTTCCCCTGCTAGATATCTGTTCTAGGAACCCATCAGCATCAGTGTACCAGCTAGTGTTGTTGTGAGAGGCTGCCTTTGGCTTCAGATAATTTTTTTTTAGAGTTCTTTCATAATGAGTGATTTGAGCACACTTGTCCACACTGCACTTAATGTTCAGCAGTTTTTGAACACAACCTGCATGACCCCTGTGCCCCACCTTCCCTATTCACCCAATCTTATCCTGAGCAACTATTTTTTGTTTTCCCAAATGAAAAAAAGTCCTCAAAGGGAAACATTTGCTGA
>NW_007061923.1:0-1305 GCF_000164805.1 Carlito syrichta | reverse complement strand
AGTCAAAATTTCATTCTTCCAGAACATATAATAAAGTTTAGTAAAATTCCATAAAGTTACTTGATTGTATAATTATTATAAGTACAGAAGTATAAAGATGTTTTTGCCCATAAAGGAAGCTAATGCAATGTTTGTATGACTAAGAGTAGGTGAGTCTCATCATTTATAGGTTTAAGTTCAAAGGAAATTATAAGATGAATACCCTAATTATGAAGGTACAGTTTAGCCATTTAGAAAGGCAATGTGAAAGCTGGTATTTAACAAGAAATAAAGTGATACTGCTGCAGGATCTCATTTGCTGTCTTAAAATACTGTTTAAGCCAAGAGCCAGAAGAATTTGGAAAGCAATCTAAAGCTGGATATCTAGGATAGAAAATAATTACTATCAATTCTGAGTATTCACCAAAAAAGCATTTTGTGAAGTGGTATCACAAGATGATGGAATAGAAGGTAGCCTACTCATATTCCCCCAACAGCAAGAATGTCACATATTTCACAGTCAAAAGCATCTCTTCAGAAGCCTCAGGGTTCAGGTAGGGGTTTCTGCAGTTCTGGTGGAGCCTAGTTCTTTGGAGGGTCGATTTAAAAGGGCAGACCAATACCTACACAGCCAATCTGCCAAGCTTGCTCCTGGTTCAATGCTGGATATGGCCCTCCCAAGGGGCTTGGCTACAGCCCTGTTTGGTCTTGAGCCTGCAACCAAAATGATCCACCAAGGGCCCCCAGAGGAACTGCACACACTAGTGTTTTGATGGAAAGGTCTGTCTGTCCAATAACATCAGTCTCAGCATCACTGCTGAGCCACTGCCATATGGCTTGGCTCCAGCCCTCCTTAACTGTGGTCCCAGATCATAGCTGCTGGCACAAGGATCCAGAGGGACACTCACTCATATCTCACAGGCCAGGAGTCTGAGTCTCCCTAACCAGTGTCCCAACCTCCATTCCACAGTAGTTTCCTAAAGAAGTCAACCTCAGCTCTGGTCCCTGATGCTGTAATCAGTGAGCTATCCCAACTGTGCTCAAACCTACTAGGAAATGAATACCCCTCTGAGCCAATGACACTAGGCTATCCAGCCTCACCCCACAGCATATCTCAAAGGAAGAGTCTCAGCTCCAGAATGCCCTGCTGCAGTTGAGGAACTGTTCTGTCTGTGTAGGGACTTACTGGAAGACATGTAGTTGTATGAGCCAATGTGACAGACACACCAGGCTCCAATCCACAGCAGATCCCAAGAGGACTTAGTCTCAGCTCTAGCCTTTCCTGTTGCAGTGGAAAAGAACTACCCCACTGATGCAGGAACCAGC
>NW_007061922.1:0-769 GCF_000164805.1 Carlito syrichta | reverse complement strand
CAAAGATTCATGAATTGAAAGCCTAAGCTCCAGTGTGACTGCAGTTGGAATAAAGAAATAATTAAGGTTAATTGAGATCTTTAGGGTGGGGCTCTGATCTGGTAGGATTTATCTGAGAAGAGATGCCATAGAGCTCTCTCTCTCCACACACCCGAGAAAAGGTCATGTGATCACACACTGAGAAGGCGGCTGTCTGCAAGCCAAGAAGAGCACTGCTAAGACACTTTCATCTTGGACTTACAGCCTCTAGAACTATGAGAAAACGAATTTCTGTTTAAACCACTCAATCTGTGATATTTTCTTTCAGCATCCAGAGCAGACGAAGACAGTATCCCGGGATAATTTTTCCTTCTGGATATTTTTCTGTATATGCTATATCAGGCCATTCTCTTCAGCTTCTACTGTGACATGTGTTTTATTCCTGGCAGAAACTTTAAAAGATAACTCACAGTCCAATATCTTCTCTTCACCTGATGGATAACTGTGGAAGCACGTGTTGATATTCAGCTAGTGTCTGCCTTGAATTCTGAAAGACTAGATGAAAGCTCACCCTCCATACTGGCCAGGTAGCATGAGGGAGAAAGGTAGATATTTGCTATGTTAAGTCACAGAGTGTTGGGATATTTGTTTTTACAGCATAACATAGCCTGTCCTGACAGAGTCACTGTCTTAAAGATGTCATTGCAGAACACAGATAGCAAAGGAATTAATTTGTGACTTTCAGTTTCAAAATCTGGGGCCCATGTACACAAACAATACATTTGAATGA
>NW_007061921.1:0-782 GCF_000164805.1 Carlito syrichta | reverse complement strand
CCGGGCTCTGTGGCTCAGCCTGTAATACCCGTGCCTTTTAGAAGGCTGAGGTGAGTGGATTGCCTGAGCCCATGGGTTCGAGACCCACTTGGGCAAGTGAGAACTCATCTCTACAATAACTCAACAATATGAACCAGGTGCGGTAGCACCCGCCTCTCGTTCCACTTACTTGGAAGGATGAGACGGAAGCATCACCGGAGCCCCGCAGGTAGACGCTGCCGTGGCTCGGAGCAGCCACTGCACTCCAGTCTGGGCTACAGAGTGAGACTCCAACTCAAAAAAGAAAAAAAAAAAGAAAACATGGCCTGGCTATAGCTCAAAGAGCACATGGCCACACCATATCTCAGCAAGAATGGCAGTGATGGTCTGGCAATGGCCTTTCTTCATTCTTTTTCTTTCTATTCCTCCAACTGGATAATCTCAGTTGATCTATCATTAAGTTTACTGATCTTTTCTTCTACATGCTCAAATCTACTGTTGAGCCTCTCTAATAGTTTTCAAATTTTAGTTATTATACTTTTTGACTTTGGAATATCTGTCTGGTTCTTTTTTAATTTCTATCTTTTTTTATTTTTTGAGTTGGAGTCTCACTCTATTCTCACTCTATTGCCCAGCCTGGATTGCAGTGGAATGATCATGGCTCACCATGGCCTCAATCATCTGGGCTCAGGCAATCTTTCCACCTTAGCCTCCTGAGTAACTGGGACTACAGGCACACATCATCATGCCCAGCTAATATTTTTACTTTTTTTTTTTTTTTTGTAAAGATGAGGTCTCACTGA
>NW_007061920.1:0-726 GCF_000164805.1 Carlito syrichta | reverse complement strand
TAGAGGTGCACTGTGTAGGGCAAGGCCCAGGGCGACCCTGTGTGGCAGGAATGATTGCGGGTTTGGATTTGCAGGTCCATTGTTGCTTGATATCCTGAATATGTGTGAGTGTAGGCAAGATAGGCTATTTGCGTGTTGCAGTCAACTTGCTGGGAATAGGAGGGGGGAGTGATTGGGGACATACCGCCTTTGCAATCGCAGGGATTTCCAAAAAGGGCCCTTCTGAGTTCTTGAGGATTTGGGGGGGGTCCAAAACAGGCGTGTGCACAGAAGGCGTATGTAAAGAGGACGAGGAGGCAGGGCTTCATTGTCTGTAAGGGAGAAAAGGAAAAGGTTTTCTCAGGGATTTTTCCCTGGGTTGAGTGAGTTATTTTCCTTGGGTGGATTTATTGGTTTGATTAGGCGTTCAGGCAGCCATCGAGGCCCCCCTTCTTGAGAGTCATAGATACAGGCCGAACCGCGTCCCCATATGAGGACCGGGTCAGGGCCCTGCCATTTGAGCGTTGAGGGATTTTTCCACATGACCTGTGCGTATTGGTCATTTGTTTTTTGGTGCCAATGACGATCGGCTGCCGATTTCCCCTGAGCATCAAGTTGTAGGAAATTTAGAGTGAATAGAGCATGATCAAGGAGATTACGCGGTGATCCTTTGGTGGGGTAGAGATCTGTGGTTTTAAGTTTGTTTAGGGTATTTTTCAAGGTCTGATTAGTTCTTTCTACGATGCC
>NW_007061919.1:0-722 GCF_000164805.1 Carlito syrichta | reverse complement strand
CAAAAGAACAATTAAAATTTCCTTTGTCTCATTGAGAGACATATTGATGCATCTTGTCTCTGGTATGCCTTGTGTGAGAAACTTGAGTTAATTTTAGAAGTATGCGATTACAGTTCCAATCACCAGAAGGCTGCTAACCTTGCACTATATAAGCAAAAGGTACACAAATTATTGTCAAAGAGACACTCTAACAGGAGGAACACAGGTTACTGCTTCCCTTCCCTTGTTTTACAAATAAAATATCATTGCTTTACACTTACACTTCAAGCAGCAAACCACTTACTCCAAGATTCCTAAGGGAGATATATGCTTAAAAGAGGACAAGTTAGAGCTCTTTGTGCAACAGAGAATTTGGTCCCTAATCTCTAAACACAAATTAAGGCAGAATTAAATAGGAAAGTTAGTGAATAAAACTGAGACATATTTAGGTTGCGGATATAGATAGCCTCAAGCTTAAGTCAACCCTAAGACTGCTCATTTATTCCTAGGTTCCAAATCTGAGTTTTGAGAACTTTGTGATTCAAGTAGATCTGATCTATCCCATAAATAAAATCTGAAAGAGACAGAAGAGCAAGAAAAAAGAATCATCCAATGCAACTAATATTTTCCAGTTCTTATTAAACTGAAGCAAAAATCTCTGAGCCAAGATCTCTTAAGGGAAAGAAAAGACAGAGAAAGAGAAGGGTTGGTCACTTGGGTGTAATCTTATTATAATAGGAGTT
>NW_007061918.1:0-748 GCF_000164805.1 Carlito syrichta | reverse complement strand
GAAATGGAAAGGAGTGGAATGGAATATAATGAGAGGAATGGCATGGAGAGAATGGAATAGAGAGGTATGAAAAGGAGGGGTGTGGAATGCAAAGGAGAGGAATGGAAATGAGTGAAGAGAAATGGAATGGAAAGAAAGGAAATTAGAGGAATGTAATGTAAAGGAAGGGAATGGATGAACTGTAATGGAATGGAATGGAGAGGAAAGGAATGGAGAGAAATGAAATGGAATAAAATGGTATAGCGAGGAATGAATTGGCATTCAATAAGGTGGAATGGAATGGAATGGAGATGAATGTAATGGAGACGAATAGAATGGAATGGAGATGGTTGACAAGGAATGGAGAGGAATGGAATGGAATGGAGATGAATGGAATGGAATGGAATAGAATGGAATGGAATGCAGAGCAATGGAATTTAGAAAAATGGAATGGAATAGAATGTAGCAGTATGGAATGACATGGTGAGCAAGGGAATGGTTTTAAGAAGAGTAGAATGGAATGGTGCACAATGGAATAAAATGGAATGGGGAGGAATAGAGAGGAATGGAGTGAAATAAAATTGAGAGGAATGGAATGGAATGGAGAGGAATATAACGGAAAGGAGAGGAAAGGAATGGAATGGAGAGGAATGCAATAGAATGTAATGAAATGGAGAGGTTTGTTATGGAATGGACTGGTATTGAATGCACTGGAATGGATAGGAATGGAATGGAGAGGAACGGAGAGGAATGGAATGGAATAGAGAGG
>NW_007061917.1:0-368 GCF_000164805.1 Carlito syrichta | reverse complement strand
CCCTCCCCCCACCAGTGCTCCCGTCACCGCCACCGCCTCCGCCGCCGCTGCCGCTGCCGCTGCCGCCACGGCCTCTGGCACAGGTAGCTCATCACAACCCGGCCGGAGGAGATCCACACCAAACCGCTTCAGGGAAGATCTGCTGGGATCGCTACCACCACTCCTGCATCCGAGACTGTCCTGTCCGCCTGGCGTGGGGATCCTGTTGCCTGCTCGGAGGCAGGCAGCCATCTTGTTCCTGTCCGGCCCCACCCCCTCTGGGGCGAGCAGATGAGATAGCACCACCTGCTGGCGATTCAAGGTAACAACACCGAAACGGGAGAAACAAGCTTGATAAAGACATAGACCAAACTTCTGAACCGAGGTTA
>NW_007061916.1:0-1448 GCF_000164805.1 Carlito syrichta | reverse complement strand
GACAGAGGAGGCCATAGACAGGCAGGTGAAAAAAGCAAGAAAAGAAATATTCTAGAATGGAAGACAAAGCCCTCCAAGAGCCCCAAGAGGTGTGCCCATTGAGTGTGGGTGTGGTTGTACACATTCCAATTTTAGCAAGGAGTAACAACAGATTTGCTCATCTCCCCACCTGACAATCCTCCTGTGTCTCCCCAGAAGGCAAGAATGACTCAAACCAGACAATCACACCTTAAAACAGACAAAGGTGAAATGCAAGCCAGGCTTGGGAAAGCTCCCAGCACACATCTGAGCAGGCACACTGCTGGGATAGCTGCCAGGATGATTGGGGAGTGGCTGCTACCCCACAACAGGACCTCTTTAACCAGGGGCAGGGCCTGCCACCTTATGACCTGATTTCACTTTTCAGTGGCACAGAACACACCCTGCCACATTGCAAATCTGAGAAGCCATGGAGGCCCCATGAGGCCAAGGAAGAGGCCAATCCCTTTGATGAAAGACTGGGCCACGGCCACTGGAGTCAACACTGGGTTGCAGGTTGGTGAGGACAGCTGGGCAGGGTGAGAATCCCAGTGACAGGACCTGAACAGGAACTTACCTCAGGCTTAATTGAGGAATGTTTTGGTAAAGCTACAGTGGACACCTGTCACCTTGTATGTTCAAAATCCATTTCCCAAACTTTGGGGCAGCATCTCAAGCTAGTCGAGGAGAACCTCCCTTCTCCATTTGTATTCTCTGGGGTGCTGGTTCTAGGCTGATCAACACCAAGCCCTTGACCCCACCAAACCCCAATGGCTCCTAGGCTCAAGTGCCAGCTCCACCGTAGATCAGGTATGTAATTCATCCTTGATAGCCATAAAGCCTCAGTTATCTCATCAGACAGAGTCCTCAGCCAATGGGTTGGAAAGCAAGAATCCAGTGAACACCCTAGACAGGCCCTCTGTACATGGCACAGTTCATTCTAGGCAAATCTGGGCTCTTCTTTTCCAATACAGAATTCCTCCAGTAGCGTACTCAGGGAAGGTAACCATGCTGTGCTGGGGGCTTACAGAAGTTAAAGAACTGACATAAAAGCTCACAGCCACTAAGATGGGAACCTGTGACTTACTCAAGACCTGTGAACTAAGATCCTTGTAGTCTGAAGAAATGTCATACCACTTCACCCCATTAAGAAAACCCTCTCAGCCGGGCTCGGTGGCTCAGCCTGCAATTCCACATTTTGGGAGACCGAGGTGAGTGAATTGCCTGAGCCTGCGGGTTCGAGACCCGCCTGGGTAACTTGGTGAGACCTCATCTACACAATAAATCAAAAAATTAGCTGGGCATGGTAGTGTGTGCCTGTAGTTGCAGTTACTTGGAAGGCTGAGGCAGAAGGATTGCAGAAGCCCAGCAGGTCAAGGCTGCATTGGCCAGGAGCAGCCACTGCACTCCAGTCTGGGCGACAGAGTGAG
>NW_007061915.1:0-668 GCF_000164805.1 Carlito syrichta | reverse complement strand
TCTATATTTGGTCCTCAAGCTCTGAGATTCTTTCTTCTGCTGGGTAATTCTGCTTTCCATGCTTATCAATTTGTTATTTATTCATTCACAGTAATCTTTATTACTGTTATCTCAGATATCAGCTCCTTCCTAGTTCTTCTTGTGTCTCCTCAATTCTTTTTAGTCTCTCCATTATTGTTTTGATATCTACATTTGCATTTTGAGACCCTTCATTCTGGGGACTTTTCATTGTTTGTATTCCAAAGTCAATATTCTCAGTTTCTGCTCTCCCAGGCATCTGGGAGAGACCCATACTCTTCTTTTGGTTTTTCTTCATTTCTGTAGATTTTTCTCCCTTTACCCCTTTCCCTCCCCCTCTTCAATTCTGTTTTTGAGGGAAGGTGGGGTTGCTTTTATTTCTCTTCTGCAATGACCTGTTCTTCCTTATGAGGGTCTTCTGGTTTTGTTCACTTTTCCCTCTGCTCTACAGTCTGTCTATTCAGCAGTTTGCAGTCTTGGTCCGTTCAGAGAATCTCAGCAGTTCACCTATGCCGTCGCCATCTTGCCCCGTCTCCTCCACTTACATTTATTAAGGGAAGATAAAGCTCATGTACAAGGAAGATGTAAGGAGGCAAATAATCCTTGAATTAGAAGTCAGGAGTCCTGGATTCTTTTTTTGTTTTTTGAGT
>NW_007061914.1:0-765 GCF_000164805.1 Carlito syrichta | reverse complement strand
AAATGCGATGTCTTTTGTACATTTATTTTGTATCCTGAGACTTTGCCAAAGGCTTTTTATCAATGTAAGGAGACCTTTGACAGATTCTCTTGGGTTTTCAAGGTACACCATCATATCATCTCCATAGAGAGATAACTTGACTTCCTCTTTTCCTATTTGAATACCTCTGATTGCCTCCTCTTCTCTGATTGCTTTAGCCAGGACTTCCAATACTATGTTGAACAGGAGGGGAGAGAGTGGGCATCCTTGTCTAGTTCCAGTTTTCAGGGGAATTGGTTCCAATTTTTGTCCATTTAGGAGTATGCTGGCTGTGGGTTTCTCGTAGATGGCTTTTACTATTTTGAGGTATGTTCCCCGTATGCCTAGATGTTCAAGGGTTTTTATCAAGAAGGGGTGCTGGATTTTATCAAAAGCTTTTTCTGCATCTAGTGATATGATCATGTGGTTTTTGTTTTGACATCTGTTGATGTATTTAATTACATTTATGGTTTTACGAATATTGAACCAGCCTTGCATGCCAGGAATGAAGCCTACTTGGTCATGATGGATGATTTTTGAGATGTATTGCTGAATCCGGTTTGCTAGGATCTTGTTGAGAATTTTAGCATCTATGTTCATCAAAGATATTGGCCTGTAGTTCTCTTTCTTTGTTGGATCTTTACCTGGCTTGGGTATCAATGTGATGTTGGCTTCGTAAAATGATTTGGGGAGAGTTCCATCTTTTTCAATCGCCTGGAATACCTTCAGTAGGATTGGTATCAGCTC
>NW_007061913.1:0-688 GCF_000164805.1 Carlito syrichta | reverse complement strand
AAAAATTAGACGGGCATGGTAGTGTGCACTGAAGTTCCAGCTACTTGGAAGGCTGAGGTGGAAGGCTCGCTGGAGCCCAGCAGGTTGAGCTTGCAGTGGCCCAGCAGTAGCTACTGCACTCCAGTCTGGGTGACAGAGTGGGAATCCAAATCAAAAAAAAAAAAAAAAAAAGCACAAAATAATAAATACTTAGTAATAACACACAGCATTGTATAATGTTTTTGTTCTATTTATTTTAACAATGTAAGTTCTAACTCTACTTACTCAAGCACACAATGAGTCCTGTCATCTCCATCTAACATGCGTGGGAAAGCCAGGGTGACAGACAGCCAACCTCAGTATCCACAGCTAGCAAGTTGCTCTGCCATTGTCCCTCCATGTGGTCAATGCAGCTACCCTGTGTCTGACTCAATGACACCTTCCCCTAGGTCTAACCCATAATGAAAGCTTTCTTTGGGCAGGGAAGAAGGGGAAAGCTAGAAGGAGAGGCTAGGAACTGCCCCATTCCCCAGCATAGGAGCACTCAGCCTTCCTCTTCTGACTCTAGGACAGCAGAGCTCCAACACTCTACAGAGCAGAGTGACTGGCTAACCCGACAAAGTTCCACCTGACCCGACAAAGTTCCAGCTGACCCATTTCCTGGGGGGCTACCTCCACCATCACCAGGAAAACAAAGCCCTGGAAGTGT
>NW_007061912.1:0-357 GCF_000164805.1 Carlito syrichta | reverse complement strand
TCAACTGGCTAGGTAGGTTGCTAGTTAGTTAAGGAATCCAGATAGGTCAGCTGGCTAGCTATTTAAGTCAGTTAGTTAAGTCAGTTGGCTTGTCAGCTGCCTAGCAGAATAGATAGCTAATTAAGTCAGCTGGCTAGTCAGCTGGCTACCTAGTTAAGTAACTTAGTTAAGTCAACACACTGCCCAGCAGGTTAGCTTGTTAGGTAGGTAGTTAATTCAGTTCGGAAGCCAGCACATTTTGTAGGTAGGTAGCTGGTTAAGTCAGCTGACTAGCCATCAGACTATTTAGTTTTGTCAACTAGGTAAGTCAACTGGCTATCCAGCTGTCTAGCCAGGTAGCTAGGTAGTTAAATTCGC
>NW_007061911.1:0-449 GCF_000164805.1 Carlito syrichta | reverse complement strand
GGAACTAGAGTCTATAATACTGAGTGACCTCTCACAGAAACAAAGATCCGAGGATCACATGTTCTCACTTATATAATGGACCTTGAACATCCAATGTAATACTATATGAAAATGACTGATGGTACTGGGAAACTGTGGGGGTAGAAGGAGATGGGTTTAACAGTAGCAAATATCTGTCTGGGGATGGGGAAACACCTCTTATCAACAGGGTGCCTGAATGAAACGTAATTGTATACCTAACCCCTAACTGTACCCCACAAAACCATAATAAAAAATATTAAAAAAACATACATATATACTTTTAATGTCTACATTTACAGTGAGATGCAAAGTTGACATAATGCATGCCTAATATCATAAAAACAGTACATTTAAAAATCTTCCCAAATAAAGAATAAATTTGATAATATTTTGATAAAATTATTGACCCTTGTAGACATGGTGAATGG
>NW_007061910.1:0-753 GCF_000164805.1 Carlito syrichta | reverse complement strand
AATCAAAAAGCTAGTCTATTCAGATGGCTAGCCATCTGGCTGGCTAGTTATTTCAGCTAGTTAATACAGCTGGCTAGCTAGGAAGCTAGCTATATAAGTCAACTAGTTATATCAGATTGCTAGCTTGTTAAGTCAACTAGTTAAGTGAACTGACTAGCTAGGTAGCTAACTAGTTGAGCCACTTAGTTAAGTCAGCTGGCTACCTAGGTAACTAGCTGGTTAATTCAGCTAGTTAAATCAGCTTGCTAGCCAGTTATGTCAGTGAGTTAACTCAGCTGGCTAACCTGCCACCTAGCTGTGTATTTGGCTAATTAAGTCAACTGGCTAGCCAGTTAGCTAGCTAGTTAAGTAGCCTTGTTAAGTCAGCTCACTAGCAAGCTGGATAGCTAGGTATCTAGGTAGTTGAGTCAGCTGGCAAGACAGCAGTCTACCTAGGCAGCTAGCTAGTTAAGTCAGTTGGCTGTACAGCTGTCTAGCTACGTAGCTAGGCAATTAAGTCAGCCTGCTAGAAGGCTGGCTACCTGAATAAGTCAACTAGTTAATTCAGATGGGTAGCCAGAAGGCTGCCTAGGTATTAAACTTGTTATGTCAGGTGGCTAGCCATCTGGCTAGCTAGTTAATTCAGCTAGATAATTTAGCTTGCTTCCAAGCTGAATCGCTAGGTAGGTAGCTAGTTAATTCAGCTGGCTAGTTAGCTGGCTAGCTGGTTAAGTCAGTTCAATCATCTGGATAGCCAGCTGCCTATGAGGGTAG
>NW_007061909.1:0-762 GCF_000164805.1 Carlito syrichta | reverse complement strand
AACATTGTTTTTAAGTTATGGGTATTGAGGGAGCTGAAGAGAGTAGCTGCCGGTTCCAGTTTTCATAAAGGAGTCTCCTGTGTTTCTGTGATGATTATAATTTGTTGTTTTACGTTTAGCTCTTTGATCCATTGAGAGTTAATGTGTATGGTGATAATGAGGGGTCCTGTTTGAATCTTGTTCATGTAGTCAGACTTTTCCCAGCAACATGTACTGAATAGGTTCTCCATTCCCCAGTGGTCCTGGAGGTTCCTTCAAAGATGAGTTCGGTGAGAATTTGAGGATTTCACTCTCTGTCCTGACCCATCAGCCTATGGACCTTTTCCAGTAGCAATACCAGGCTGTTTTGATTATTGTAAACTTATACTAAAGTTTCAAATGCGGAAAGTGAGAGTTCCTGCTGTGTATCTTTTGATAAGGATTCTTTCGGCTCTTCATGATTGTTTTAAATTTCATATGAATTCACTATTGTAATTTCCAGGTCTGAGAAGAATGATGTTAACTTATTGGTTTTGTCCCTGTTTCACTCGTTGGCCTAAACGGCTAATTTTTCAATTAAAAGATGTGAGCAAAGTCAGGAAATCCAGCATGTCAGCTTGCCATTCAGGACATCAGCCTCAGAACTGTGACATCATAATGGGCGGGACCTGGACGACTGAGCAAGCCTTCAGTATCAAGGATTTATGTACAGTGCTCTGACAAGAGCGGAAGATATGGTGGATTTTCATTCCCAAGAATTGAAGGAAGCAAGGTGTCCACCTA
>NW_007061908.1:0-875 GCF_000164805.1 Carlito syrichta | reverse complement strand
CAGAGACATCCCCCATGGGGAAAGTGTCATCTCTTCTCTCTCTTGAATGTTGCATGCTTGCTGCCACCAACCCCAGGGAAGCCACGCGGAAGCTCAAAGAAAACAAGTCCCTGCGTGACTGCTGCCTGTGGTGACAGCCTGACAGTGGTGATCTCTTCCTCCCAAAACATAAATATATTCATTTCCTTCTGATCCAGAAGGAAGGGAGCATGGAGTGGTGATGAGGAAGGTCCATCTGTGCATCGGTCTCAGGGACAGCTGTGGGCACATGGGCTTTCAGGCCTTGCTGCTGGAGGGCCTGTGGGTGGCTGCCACATAGCTGGCCAGGGTCAGACTGGGCAAACCTGCCCGGGGGGCCATGGCGTACTCCACACCAGGAAGAGGCAGGGAGATGCCCCTTCAGGACTCCATGGCTACCACTGTGAAGCCTCCAATGAAATTGTCACTTCTCAGCAATCTGAGTGGCTCTGTCATGTGGGGCATCAATGTGCAAGGGCAACCTGTTCTGCTCACTTGAAAACCAAAACAAAGGCCAGGCTCGTGGGTCATGGTGATGTCTATAATCCCAGCACTTTTGGAGGATGCTGTGGGAGATGCTTTGGGGCCAGGAGTTTAAGACCAGCCTGGGTAATATAGTGAGACTTCATCTCTTAAAAAAAGTAAAGACCCAAATGAAAGCCCAGCTGGGTGAATGCCTACAACAGAACTTTTGGTCCTGAGCCATGCCAAGGAGGTGGTGTTTCCAAAACTTATTCTCATATCCCCTCTCCTGTCTTCCAAACACACATGGGGGTCCTGGGTTTGTTCTGCAGTTTAACAGCAAAGATGCACCAGTGGCGACCAATATATTCAACAGTGACCAGACTTCAGTAATG
>NW_007061907.1:0-742 GCF_000164805.1 Carlito syrichta | reverse complement strand
TGTTCTCAAGGGTTTTTGTGTCCACAGCTGTTTTCATTTTATCTTGTGACTGGGGTTTCACCAACATCATGTAGTTTTTCACATTTTCATAAATTGAGTTGTTTTATTTCTTACTTCAGCATGGCTGCAACATCACAGGCATATTTTGCATTTCTCTTTAAAGGGCAGAATTTTAAAATTTTGAAAGACAGCTTTCCTTGGTGAGTTCTGGAACTCATTTTCAGGCACTCATGCTTTTCTGGATATCTGGGCATGCTCTTCATCATTCAAATACACAATTTTCCATGAAACTTGAGGATAAATGGCCTTAATAAATCCCATTATTCTGAAGAAAAATAAAATAACAGGTTGGTGACACAGGAGCGGTGATAAATACCATTTTTAATTTTTCAGTGTCACTGTTATCTTTTTCCTCCTGCCTGGCTGCTGATAGATGGTCTCCCTGCAAGCCCAACCTGGAATGCTGTGCGTTGCAGGGGAGGCCAGACCTCCCAGGAGGCTATCTCCTGAGTTCAGGAAGTATGGAGTCAACTGTTGCCATCAATCACTGTCAGGAAGCAAAACATCCCAATCCGTGGAACCCCTAAAATCCAGCCTCAAACCAGTCTACAGTTCCTCTTTCTCTTCAGTGGAATGATCTGAAATCCTGAATTATTGCATCACTTTTCTCATTTATTTATTTTCTGAAGACTCAAGTCTTAAATCCAGGTGTTGATCAGACTCAAGTGAAAGGGACACATTA
>NW_007061906.1:2671-3548 GCF_000164805.1 Carlito syrichta | reverse complement strand
ATTGCAATTAGTACAGTGTCTGACATCATAAGATATCAGGTAACGTTAGCATCTGATAGTTTCCATCTTCTCATCCAATTACTGCAATGCTTTTGTAATTTGTTTCACTGACTCTAGGCTTGCCTCCATTTAGAATCATTCCTATTGCATCTAAACCCACTTATTTAAGGTAAAACTGGTTCATGGTGCCCCCTTGAATCTGAATGTGTCCCTGAAGGGAAAAGATGACATTATCTTAAAGGAATGATTGTAGAAAGTTGGGACACAGTATAAGAAAAGATCAAGAGACAGTGAGGCAAACCAGTGTTGATAACACCAGGAAGTTGTTACCATCCTTAGAGTTGAAAGACCAAGAAGAGTAAAAATGGTACTGCAATGATGTGGGCAGTGATTGTAAGTGAACGCAGCCTGGCAGACACCAGGACCTTGGATAGAAGAACATAGCCATTCATCCTTGCAAAGGATAAGCCAGGGTCATCAGTATTTCAACTCCTCTTCTTTTCCATTCGCTGAACTCAAGTCGCTGCCTCATATTGATGAAACCATCCAGAAACCAGAGGATTGGGGAACTCCATGAAGGAAACTCATAGAGGTCAGTCTATTGGACCACAGAATTGAGGGAGAAGAGTAGATGGATCTGAAGGCCTAATGGAGAATACCCAACATACCTCTGTATAAAACAAAACAAAATACAGCCCTTTAAACAGTTTTCCATTATTCCAAGAATATAGACTTATCTTCTTTCATACTCTGATCTGTTTTCTTCATACTTCTCTGTTTCATTACTTGATTTTCCTGTGACTGACATTCTAAACTCCATTCACATTAAAATATGATTACATCTTTGAATTTATCATGCTATCTGTATGTTGCCTTG
>NW_007061906.1:0-1399 GCF_000164805.1 Carlito syrichta | reverse complement strand
TTGACTCAGACTAATTTAAGAAAAAAGGTTCACATAACTGAGAAATCTAAGAATGGACTTTAGTTGTAAGTGGATGTAGAGTCTTAAAGAATGTCATTAAGCTAATTGATTCCTCTCCATCTTTTTGTCTTTTGTTTTCTTGGTTTCCTGCTATAGAGTAGGATTCTATCCAAGTCTTGGACAAGATAAGATGACCAGTAGCACCACAAACATACATCTTCCAAGCTTAGTCACACCAGTCTAAAGACAATCTCAATCTTTTTCCCTCTTTCCTCACCTCCATCTCTCTATTATTATTTTTTTAATGTCAATTTCAGGGAAGACTTCACTTTATCATTGCTTGGCTGATATGCCCATTCTTGTAACAATAGCAGTGGCCTGGATTAGGTAACATGATTGATTTCTGCACAAGGTTCACATGCAGCAAAGAAAAATTGCACAGAGGCCCCAATAAAAGTCAGTTGGAAAGTATGCTGAGAAAACAAATTATAAATGTCACTGTGTTTGCTACATAGAGGGTGACTTAACTTGCTTTACTATTAAATGGCAGGGGAATGATTCAAATCAGTGTCTGCCTGACTTTAGTGCTCATGACTCTAAGTATTCTAATTTAGGTACTTTCTCATTATTTCTGGAGTTATTTTTGGAATATTTGTTTTACACTAAGAATGTTAAAGCCATGGACGTCTTTATAAACAAAGACTGCAAATATTTTTCTCATCTATTTCCACTGAAACCTACTTTTTGGATTTAGGGCTAGAAGTTACCATGAATGATTTCTATTCTATTTCCCCCAACAAACTAGTTTCTTCAGAGTTATTTATGAATAGTTTATGTATAGCATTTATAACATAGTTTAACACAATTTAGGATTGACTATAATTAAGTTTTAATGCACTAAAAAATATATTTCTATGTGAAGCTTTCAGGTACATTGTGACTGCAAGTAAATATTTGTATTCAATATCCAAATGCCAAGTTTTCTTCCCTGCTTCTTCTTGACCCTTAGAAGATATTAGCTTGACAAAAGAAAACTAACTTTTCATCTCGCTGGAGTGAATCCTCACTTGGTTTTCTGAATACTGAGCTATAGTCAGCATCAGATAATGACTTTTTATTTCATGTATGATTCTCTGGATGTCACAATCTTTTCGCTGCCATTTTCTTTATTCATCTGATGGCATTTCTCCTCTCCTGGAACTCAAATGAATCAAATATAGAGCTTCAGAAAATGTTTTCCTCTCCTCCCTTTTTAACACATTTTTCTTAGCTTTGAGATAATTTTTCCATACCTGTTCAGCTTGGAAGGTAGATGGTGCTAAGAGTTGATGTTTATTCATGTTCAATCTTGGGAAGAGGTGCTACTTTGTGTAAAGAAAAAAACAGATTTATCCTTGAT
>NW_007061905.1:0-743 GCF_000164805.1 Carlito syrichta | reverse complement strand
TTTTAATAGTAGCTGTATGACAAATGTGTGGGAAAACAAAAGATGGATTAGATATTGTGCCTGCCCTCAAGGGGGTGAAATAGGTGAATGAGGGGATTGAGTGTGGATTGTGCTGTGACAGAAGTGTCTGTAGGGACAGTGTAAATACCAAAGGAAGAAAGAGTGATGTCTCTGTTGACATTAACAGATTTTACTAAGAAGATGATGCTGGATGCCAGTTTTGAGAAGAAATAAAGATTTTGAGTGGTCAAGCTTAAAGTTAAATTCCCAGAAATTCACCCTTTGTGATGAAAATGCCCTATTGTTGGTCTTGTGTACCATAGGATTCATTAAATGATACTTTCTTTAAACCACTTTTTTTTCCAGATCAGTACTTTTACTTGAGTAATTTATCCTTTTAGTCTGAGCATAAGTACTTTAGATTTTTTTACTCCAGTCTGTTAATTGTGGCAAGGGCCCCTTAGGCACCGAGTAGGCACTGTGACCCTTAGACAGAAGAGTTCTGAGGCACATAGCTTCCCTACTTTTGTACTCTGTTTTCCTAATGTATGCTTTGGCATAGAATGTGAATTTTGTTTCAATTTTTTAAAATATTACTCTCAAGAAAACATTGTGAAATACTTGAAAATGGGCAAAGAAAAACAATATATTACTGGATGTCTGTACACACTCTTCCAGACTATTCACAGCTTTCATTGTCTTTGAATTTTTTCAGTTCTGTAAGCTGTTACATGGCAAGGCAG
>NW_007061904.1:0-511 GCF_000164805.1 Carlito syrichta | reverse complement strand
TTAGGTGTACAAAGACGTTTCATTCAGGCTCCCTGAAGATAAGAAGTGTTTTACCATCGCCGACAGATAGTGGTAATGTTAATCCCATCCCCCTCCCCCCCATAGTTTCCCAGTACCATCAGTCATTTTCTTATAGTATTGCATTAGATGTTCAAGGTCCATTATATGAGTGAGAACATGTGATATTCGGATTTTTGTTTTTTTGAGAGGTCACTCATTATTATAGACTCTAGTTCCATCCAGGTTGCAGCGAAATTCATGATTTTGCTCTTTTTTATGGCTGCGTAGTATTCCATCGTGTATATGTACAACATTTTTTTAATCCAGTCCTCTTTTGATGGGCAGCATGGTTGTTTCCAGGTTCTTGCTATTGTGAACAATGCTGCGATAAACATACGTGTGCAGGTATCTTTTTTATAGAGTGATTTGTGTTCTTCAGGGTATATTCCCAGTAGGGGGATTGCAGGGTCATATGGAAGGTCAATTTTTCGAGCTTTTAGAAATCGCCACA
>NW_007061903.1:0-837 GCF_000164805.1 Carlito syrichta | reverse complement strand
CCCATTGCTACTTTTTGCTCAAGCTGTTTGCTCTGCCTGAGCTAACCTGGTGTTCATTTTTGGCTGCTAACTCTTTTTCCTTTTCCAAACTCAGCATACAAACTAGCAGTTCTGTGATGACATCCCTCAACCATACCCCTCTGGTCTAAATGTCTCTTCTCTGTTCATCATATGCTATGCATCTTCTGTTATAGTATTTGTACCAACATCTCAGGCATACCTGCTTTCTTCTCTGCTTTTCTTTGAATTTGTACACACTTCAAAGTTAGAAACCTCAATGACAGAAACATCTCAAACAAAAGAACTTGAGTTATAAACTAGCACCCATTCTTCTCTTTTTATTGTATTATTTAGATTTTTTTACCCAAGAATAATTGAATTTCTGAAAATGTCGACTTTGTAGATTTTGTTTGAAATATTTCAATAGCCGGGCTCGGTGGCTCAGCCTGTAATCCCGTGCCTTTGGGAGGCCGAGGTGAGTGGATTGCCTGAGCCCGCGGGTTCAATACCTGCCTGGGCAACTTGGCGACACCTCATCTCTGCAATGAATCAAAAAATTATCCGGGCGTGATAGCGCGTGCCTGTAGTTCCAGCTACTTGGAAGACTGAGGTGGAAGAATTGCCAGAGTTGAGCAGGTCGAGGCTGTGGTGGCCGGGAGCGGCCACTGCCCTCTAGTCTGGGTGACAGAGTGAGACTCCAACTCAAAAAAAGAAAAGAAAAGAAATATTTGAATAACCTACATTAAGTTAATTTGTTTTCTAAAGATAACCTGAGTTCCAAAAGTAGGTGGACGTGTGTAATGCTCAGGATTTCTGTTAGTTTCCTGCCTGTTTGTG
>NW_007061902.1:0-683 GCF_000164805.1 Carlito syrichta | reverse complement strand
AATTGTTTTATTAAAATTTTGCTGCCTCTTTGTTAGTAATTACTCGTTTGATGGTGGCGGTTATTTTAGAAATGAAATCTTCCCAATTTTTATCTGTCTTTTGCTTAATCTTAGCCAAAGAAAGAGTTTAAGTGGAATTAGCAGGCAACTTTTTGTATAAAATTTAGAAAAGAATTTACTTTATCTTTATTTATCTTAACACCTTTATGCTTTAACGCTTTACACATGATTTGAATATAGGCTCGTCTCCCTTTGGAGTCGCAGTTCCCCATAACTGTAACAACAAACAATACACACAATATACAGTAATTTTACAGTAATTTTATAAGGATTAAATCGCTCTACACGGCGATAAGTCGCACAGTCCGTCGGCGACGCCAAACACTGACTTGCCTATCAACCCGTGCACTCCGGGGGGCCTGCAGCACCCTAAGGCAAGGTCCATTCTGAAACGAGAGAAACAAACTGGGGAACATATATTTATAATTACCGGAGTCTGGTCCCTGTTCGGGCGCCATAGCTGTCGGTGACCTGCACTGACCAGGGAAGGGTTAGGACCGCACCGGTGAATCAGAACGGAGAGAAGAAAACTACTCGGAGGTAGCTCTTCTGGGAACAGTCTGGCCAAGACTGAAGCCGATTTTATTCAAACCTTTTCCAACTTATATACCATTTTCTATACC
>NW_007061901.1:0-2435 GCF_000164805.1 Carlito syrichta | reverse complement strand
GATTCTCAGAGCTCTCCTGTATATGCACTATACTAGGCGGGGAGCATTTGGTGACCAGAGTGCAACTTCAGCTGCTGCACTGACTGGATCCAGATCTCCACAGCCATGGGTAGCCAAGCATGCTTCATTCAGCGGAGAATGCTGAAAAGTTTTCTCTTTTGACACGGGCGTCTCACACGGAATACAATGGCTCTGCGGGTTCATTTGCCAACGAGGACCGAGAGCCATTGTTTGCTTTCCGGAAAACAACAGTCTTCCGTGGGAGACATTCCTCCAAACGGCACGTCACTGAATGGGGGGGCAACAAGTATTATAGTGGCTTGGTCTTTGGCGTGACGCCTGATTCTCCCTGTTTTTCAGCGTGTATTATCCTACATTGAATGCAAAGGCCTAGCAGAGCTGTATGCAACGTTTCCTGTATACAAAGTGCACAACTCCATTGTGCCACACTGAGCGACATGACCGGTTCGCTGTCATCTTTGGGAAAGCATGATTTGTTCACCTACTGAATTCTAAAGTGTTTTTGATTTGACCTGTCCGTCTCCTATCCAAAGCCATTGCTCTTCCGTTGGCATTTACGAGGAAGAGCTGACAGGCTTGGCTTGCTGGCTGTGAGTGTGCATCAGCTTGGGAAATGCTGTGTCAAATGTTGACTGCATTGTGATGTATTTTCCAGTCGTTTGATTCTTGTGTGCTGTACGGTGTAATACACGATTCTCAAGGTACGGCTTGAATGAGCATAGCCGAGCATGTTATGTCGATACTTCACATGTAGGAATGAGCATGTCAATGGTGTCAGACTGAGTGAAATGAGTGCTACACACTCACTTGTAGAAAAGCAGTGCTTGCCTTCTGTTTGAGCCCTGAAACGTTTTACCCCTTGGCGTTTCTCTAGGCTAGGAAATGCAGTCACTCTCGCGTTGGCCTTGCTGAATAAGCGTAGACGGCCTCTGAGAGGCTTGTTGTGCATGTGCATCTTCCCGGGGAAGGAGCTTTTCAAAATGTGCAGCGCTCTTTAGGGGCTATCTATGTTATTCTCACTTGGTGCATGCTGCAACACATGAGTCTGAGTCTCGCGGTTTTCTTCTCATTTGGACTTCGGCTGTGCAGAGCGCCTCTGTTTGAACTAAGAGTTCTCTCATGGGACACGCTTTGCCCATGTGCAGCTCTACGCTGCCACCCAGGGGGCGATGGGAACCCCACAGTGGAGCAAGAAGGCATTACTTGGTGAATTCCCTGGGTGCATTCTGAAATGTTTCTCCCTTTCAAATTTTTGTGTGGGAGGATACACAATTGCTCTGCCAAACGCATTGACGGAAAAGAGCTGACTGCCTTGGTGGTGCTTGTTTTGAATGTCCGTCTCCCTTGGAAAGTGCTGTGTGAGAAGTGTGCTGCACTGTGAGGTTCTGGCACTGAGTGTGCGTGCTGTCATTCCTCCTTCCCACTTGTTCCCTTTCGTGTATCTTACGCTCTACAGGGTGACTGCTTTGGCGTGCGGCTTGTCAACCTCTCCCATGCGGGAATGCTCATCTCCCCTGTGCCACAATGAGGGATCTGAGACATTCACAGTTACTTGTGGGAAGGCATTATGTGTGACCCGGGGGAATTCTGAATTGCTCTTTCTTGACACCTTCTCCTGTCAGGGAAAGCAATGAGACTGTGGATTGCTGGTGGGAGTGGCCTTTCTTAGGCCTGGGGTGCACGGGCACCTTCCTGGCTTAAGTCTGTGCCCAATGTGTGCTGCAGTGTCACCTCTTTGCTGTGACTATTATTCTTCATTGCCGCCTGCTGTAAACCTCATTCTCACTCTTTCCCCTTGATTTGTGTTCCTTTCCATAGAGGGCCTTTGCGTACGAGCGTGAAACCTCCGTGTTTCACGGAGAGAAATCTGCAAGCATAGTGCCGCAATGAGTGACACAAGTGCTCCACAGTCACGAGCAGGAGAGCATTATGTGTGGATGGGGAGAATTCTAAGTTGTTTTTCCCTATGGCGTTTAAACCTAATAAGGACTACCAAGGCCGTGCCGTTTTCATTGCCGAGTAAGCACGGAGAGCCTCTGTTACACTGGGGGTGAAGCTGGGTCTTCCTGGGGACACGCTATTGAAGCCTGCGCTGCACTGCACTTCATTGGCAGTCTGTATACACTGGCTTTCTCCGTGCTCTCCTCCCTGATTCTCAGAGCTCTCCTGTATATGCACTATACTAGGCGGGGAGCATTTGGTGACCAGAGTGCAACTTCAGCTGCTGCACTGACTGGATCCAGATCTCCACAGCCATGGGTAGCCAAGCATGCTTCATTCAGCGGAGAATGCTGAAAAGTTTTCTCTTTTGACACGGGCGTCTCACACGGAATACAATGGCTCTGCGGGTTCATTTGCCAACGAGGCCCGAGAGCCATTGTTTGCTTTCCGGAAAACAACAGTCTTCCATGGGA
>NW_007061900.1:0-302 GCF_000164805.1 Carlito syrichta | reverse complement strand
CGGGTATCGAACCCACGGGCTCAGGCCATCCAACTCACCTCAGCCTCCCAAAGGCGCGGGATTATAGGCTGAGCCACCGAGCCCGGCTGTGTCTGACTTATTGAATTAGCATAATGCCTTCAAGGTCCACCCATGTATTCTAATTGTCGCATGACTCAGAATGTCACTTATGACTGAATAATATATTGTCGCTACATATCACTTTTGTTTTTTGTTTGTTTTTTAGGAATGGGGTCTTTCTTTCTTTTTTTTTTTTTTTTTGAAAGCAGGATATATTGAGAGGACAGAAAAGCTCCCAGAGC
>NW_007061899.1:0-972 GCF_000164805.1 Carlito syrichta | reverse complement strand
CTCTTTCTTGACAACTTCTCCTGTCAGGGAAAGCAATGAGACTGTGGACTGCTGTTGGGAGTGGCCTCTCTTAGGCCTGGGGTGCCCGGGCACGTTCCTGGCTTAAGTCTGTGCCCAATGTGTGCTGCAGTGTCACCTCTTTGCTGTGACTATTATTCTTCATTGCCGCCTGCTGTAACACCTCATTCTCACTCTTTCCCCATGATTTGTGTTCCTTTCCATAGAGGGCCTTTGCGTACGAGCGTGAAACCTCCGTGTTTCACGGAGAGAAATCTGCAAGGCATAGTGCCGCAATGAGTGACACAAGTGCTCCACAGTCACGAGCAGGAGAGCATTATGTGTGGATGGGGAGAATTTTAAGTTGTTTTTCCCTATGGCGTTTAAACCTAATAAGGACTACCAAGGCTGTGCCGTTTTCATTGCCGAGTAAGCACGGAGAGCCTCTGTTACACTGGGGGTGATGCTGGGTCCTCCTGGGGACACGCTATTGAAGCCTGCGCTGCACTGCACTTCATTGGCAGTCTGTATACACTGGCTTTGTGCGTGCTCTCCTCCCTGATTCTCAGAGCTCTCCTGTATATGCACTATACTAGGCGGGGAGCATTTGGTGACCAGAGTGCAACTTCAGCTGCTGCACTGACTGGATCCAGATCTCCACAGCCATGGGTAGCCAAGCATGCTTCATTCAGCGGAGAATGCTGAAAAGTTTTCTCTTTTGACACGGGCGTCTCACACGGAATACAATGGCTCTGCGGGTTCATTTGCCAACGAGGCCCGAGAGCCATTGTTTGCTTTCCGGAAAACAACAGTCTTCCATGGGAGACATTCCTCCAAACGGCACGTCACTGAATGGGGGGGCAACAAGTATTATAGTGGCTTGGTCTTTGGCGTGACGCCTGATTCTCCCTGTTTTTCAGCGTGTATTATCCTACATTGAATGCAAAGGCCTAGCAGAGCTGTATGCAACGTTCC
>NW_007061898.1:0-738 GCF_000164805.1 Carlito syrichta | reverse complement strand
TTCATTATTTACAGCTTATGTATTCCTGAGTGACACATCCCTGAACCAGGTGTTGAGCATAAAATAGAGAACAAAGCAGGCATGGGCCTCCTTATCAAACTTGTGATCTAGTGTGACATACAGAATAAAAGGGTATGAATAAGCCCCCCAATTCCATGTGGTGGTTTGTATTATAAAGAAAAGTGAAGGCCAGGCACGGTGGCTCACGCCTAGAATCCCAGCACTTTGGGAGGCCAAGGCGAGAGGATGGTCTGAGCCACGGGTTCGCAATAAGCCTGGGCAACTTGGTGAGACCTCACCTCCACAATAAATCCAAAAATTAACCCAACGTGGGGGCGCATGCCTATAGTTCCAGCGATTTGGAAGGCTGAGGTGGTAGGATCACCTGAGCCCAGCAGGGCGATGCTGGGGTGGCCATGAGCGTGCCACTGCACTCCAGCCTGGGTGACAGAGTGAGACTCCAACTCAAAAAAAAAAGAAAAAGAAAAATATAATGCTATGGTAGAGAAACATAGGAAGGGCCTTACTTCAACGAGAGGGGCCACTAAAGGCCTCTTTGAAGAGGAAGGGGTTAAGTTAGAACCTGTAGGATGAGAAGACCCAGCCACTAGAAAAGGAGGTGAAAAGGGTTTCGGGAAGACATAACAGGGCGAGGGCCCTAGAGCGAAAAAGGACTTAGTGTGTTCAGAGAACTAGAAGTCCACTCTGGCAGGAGGACAGGAAGGAGAGGCCCAAAAG
>NW_007061897.1:0-688 GCF_000164805.1 Carlito syrichta | reverse complement strand
GGCATTTAAACCCAATAAAGACTATCAGGGCTGTGCCGTTTTCATTGCTGAGTAGGCACGGAGAGCCTCTGTTACACTGGGGGTGAAGCTGGGTCTTCCTGGGGACACGCTATTGAAGCCTGCGCTGCACTGCACTTCACTGACAGTCTGTATACACTGGCTTTGTGCGTGCTCTCCGCCCTGATTCTCAGAGCTCCCCTGCATATACACCATATTAGGCAGGGAGCATTTGGTGACCAGAGTGCAACTTCAGGTGCTGCACTGACTGGATCCAGATCTCCACAGCCATGGGTAGCCAAGCATGCTTCATTCAGCGGAGAATGCTGAAAAGTTTTCTCTTTTGACACGGGCGTCTCCCACGGAATACAATGGCTCTGCGTCTTCATTTGCCAACGAGGCCCGAGAGCCATTGTTTGCTTTCCGGAAAACAAGAGTCTTCCATGGGAGACATTCCTCAAAACGGCACGTCACTGAATGGGGGGGGCAACAAGTATTATACTGGCTTGGTCTTTGGCGTGACACCTGATTCTCCCTGTTTTTCAGCGTATATGATCCTACATTGAGTGCATAGGCCTAGGAGAGCTGTATTCAACGTTTCCTGTATACAAAGTGCACAACTCCATGGTGCCACACTGAGCGACGTGACCGGTTCGCTGTCATCTTTGGGAAAGCATGATTTGTTCACCTA
>NW_007061896.1:0-1170 GCF_000164805.1 Carlito syrichta | reverse complement strand
TACTAATTTTCTCTGTTGGGAGTGTTCTCTGATACAGAAAAGATTTATATTTTGATGAAGTCTGTTCTTTTTTTTTGCCTATTGTTAGGTGTGTGTGATAAATAATTGACCAATTCATGGTCATTAGGTTTTTGTGCTAAGTATTTGCCTAAGGGCGTTATAGTTTCAACTCTTACCTTTAGGCGACTTATTCATTTTTGGTTAAAAATTTTACGATGCAAGATAGGGTTCAAATTTATTCTCTTGAATGAGAGTATTCAGTTTTCTGAGAAACATCTGTCCAAAGACTGCCCTGTTCCCACTGAATGAATGTGGTAATATATGTGTATGCTGATTCTAGGGTTGCTTCTTTTGTTCCATGGATCGGTTTGTCTGTTTTTATTACCAGTATCTCATTATTTTGATGATTAGAACTTTGTGCTAGGTTGAAAGCAGAAAAGGTGAAACCTTAAGCTTCATGTGTTTTTAAGATTATTATGGCTATTTCAAGTCTCATGAGAGTCTTCACAAAGTTTAGAATGGGTTTTTCTATTTATTCCCAAGAAAAAGGTCATTTGGCTTTTGAGGAAGTTTTTGTTGTGTTTTTAATACTTTAGGTATTATTGGCATCTTAAGATATTATCTCTGTATAATGTTGTGTCTCTGTGAAGAGAGTTTACTTTTTTCTTTCACAATAGGATAACTTTAAAATTTACTTTTTGCTTAATTGCTCTGTCCAGAACTCTCAACACTATCTTGACTAGAAGTGCTGAAAGAATATATCTTTGTCTTGTTCTTGAACTTTTGGGAAAAGCTTGAAGCTTCATTATTGAGTATCATGTTAGCTTTGTGTTTTCACATATGGTCTTTATTATGCATAGGAAGTGTTCTACTTTTTTTTATTTTTTAGTGTTTATGTCATGAAAAAGTGTGAACTTCTGTCCAATCCTTTTTCTACATCAACTAAGAAGATCATATAATTGGACTTTTATACTATTACTGTGTGGTATGTTACTTTGATCTTTGTATGATGTTACATTTATTTTTGTAAGTTGTGTTATATTTGCATTCCAGGAATGAATTCCATTTGGCATGATGTTTAATATAATTCATTTGAATATACTGCTAAATTCTTTTTCTAGTATTCTGTTGAGAATTTTTTGCAAGGAACTGGCTCCCTGGCACTACAGG
>NW_007061895.1:0-684 GCF_000164805.1 Carlito syrichta | reverse complement strand
AAAAACACACATTAATCAATAAAAAAAACAAAAGAAAGACAACACACAAAACAGGAAGAAAACAACAACTCTTTATGAAAATTATGACAGGGATAAACTCACATTTTCACTAATTAGCTTGAATGTGAATGGACTAAATGCACTAGTGAAAAAACATGGAATGGCAAAATGGATAAAATATCGCCAGGCAACAATTTATTGCCTTCAAGAGACTCACCTCACTACAAAGGACACTCACAGACTCAAAGTAAGAGGATGGGAAACAAATTTTCAGGTGAATGGAACACAAAAGAAAGGAAGAATCATGATCTTAATCTCACAAAATACACTTTAAGCTATCAAAAATTTAAGAAGATACAGAAGGCGACTACATAATGATAAAAGGTTCAATACATAAACAAAAATATTCATCCTAAATATATATGCACCCAATATAGGAGCAACAACTTTCATAAAGCAACTTCTATGTAAACTAAAAAAAGATACCAACTCCATACCATCATAGCGGGGAACTTCAGTACCCCACTCACAAGCCTAGACAGATCATCAGGACAAAAAATCAGCAAAGAGATCCGAAACCTCAATGTGACTCTTGACCAAATGGACTTAATTGATATCTACAGAACACTCCATTCAAAGACCACAGAATACACACTCTACTCATCACTGCATGGAACATACGCT
>NW_007061894.1:0-780 GCF_000164805.1 Carlito syrichta | reverse complement strand
GGCTCGGTGGCTCAGCCTGTAATCCTGCGCCTTGGGAGGCTGAGGTGAGTGGATTGCCAGAGCCCGTGGGTTTGAGACCCGCCTGGGCAACTTGGCGAGATCTCATTTCTACAATAAATCAAAAAATCAGCCGGGCATGGTAGCACGTGCCTGTAGTTCCAGCTATTTAGAAGGCTGAGGCGGAAGGATCGCTGGTGCTCAGCACGTCGAGGCTGCAGTCACTCCAGTCTGGGTGACAGAGTGAGACTCCAACTCAAAAAAAAAAACAAAAAAAAATTAAAATAAAAAATTACTAAGCAGGTAATGTTTTGTGTTGAACTGTGTGCCTCTAAAATTCATCTGTAGAAGGCCTAATCTTCAATATCTCAGAATGTAATCTTACTTGGAAACAGGAGAAAGACCTCAAAAAAGCAAAACTGTCTTTTGGAGAGTGGGTTCCTTGTAGTACAAATGCCCCCCACTAGGTAAGTGGCTTAGGAACTCATCAGCATCAGTGTGTCAGCTAGTGTACTGAGAGGTTGCGTTCAGCTTCAGTGAATTTTTGTTATGATTCTTTCAATACATTTGCCCATTTCATGATAGGTGATTTACAAGTGTGTCTGTCCACACCATTGAATGTTCAGCAGTTTTTGACCAAAAGAAGCAGGAACCTAATGCCCCACCTTCCCTATTCACCTGATCTCATTGTAACCAAATTTTCTTTGTTTCCCCAGATGAAAAAAGTCCTCTAAGTGAAACATTTTGCCAATGTAGAAGAGGTGAAATAAAAAATGTCAGAGG
>NW_007061893.1:0-777 GCF_000164805.1 Carlito syrichta | reverse complement strand
TCATGGCCACAGCAGCCTAGACCTGCTGGGCTCAGGTGATCGTTCCACCTCAACCTTCCAAGTAGCTGGAACTACAGGCACATGCCACCACACCCAACTAATTTTTTGATTTATTGTAGAAATGAGGTCTCGCCAAGTTGCCCTGGCTGGGCTAGAACCTATGAGCTCAGGCAATCCTCTCACCTCGGCCTCCAGAGTGATAGGATTATAGGCGTGAGCCACCACGCCTTTCTCTGACCAGTTTATAACTCAGGAGTCTTTTACCTTTCGGTTACAAGCAAGTCAATGCTTTCAAGTGCCCGATGTGCTCACCAGTGAGGTTGTGGCTTTGGCTCTGAGATCCCCTTGACCAACTCAGCCAATGATTTTCCCCTACCTAACACAGGGAAAATAAATGAAAAGGATAGAACATAAAATCCCTGCACGTTTCCAAAAGCCAGTGTTCACACCCCCGGCAGTAGTTGCCATTTACTGCCAGTTTCTGTCTGACTCAGTCAGGCACTTGAGTCCTTCCTACAGGACCCAGTTATGTTTCTGTCATAACTTCCGCTCTTGCCAGTGACGCGTCAGTCATTGCAAACCCCGAAAGGATTTTGCTGTAGCACAAACTAACTCCTTGTACTTACTCCAAGTTCGTGTGCTCTCTCGTGGCACAAACTAACCCTGGATTTGAAAGCCAAATGCAAAAAGAGGGGAGTCCAACCCTAGAGCAACTTATTTACAACCGGACTCTGTAAGGAAGATGCGGCTTCATGGTGAGGGGGGCCCAATCTCCTG